>NW_006408610.1:2799984-2828149 GCF_000296735.1 Chrysochloris asiatica | reverse complement strand
TATCACTTCTTGGGGCTTTGTTTATAGAACAGGAATGGCACTGCTTACTTTAGAGAATGTGGAAAGATGACCTGAGCTGGTGCTTTTTGCTTACCTCCCTTTATTTATAATTTTGTTTAATTTAATGCTTTTGGACTCTTCTCCCTTGAATGTTATCAAAATCCCCTGAACTAAAAGAAACCGAAGACCCAGAATATTTTGATAATCAACTATCAGGGGAGAATGGACAATAAGAACCAGCACAGGGCATCTTTCCCTCACCCCTCTCTAGTAAGGCATTCTTCATACACTGAGGATTGCTAGTAACTGGCTTCTATTATCCTGAAATTGAGACAAGCAGGTAAAGATACAGAAATGCCCACTACCTTGAAAGTACCTAGAAACATGCCAAGCCTGTACGGACACGAACTGTTTCCTATTCATAGCACTGGTAGGGTACACATTAGGAGCCTAGTGAAGGCACTGGGTTTGGGTCAAGGACTATCACTTTCCTATCTGGATGTGCAGACCACCTAAAAAATAATCTCAACACTCACCTATCCACAGCTCTGTCTAGCAAGTAAAACAGAGCCTGAAGTACCACATGTTGGACCGACTTGTGGGGGTGATGCAACCTAGCGGTGAAGAGGGCAATGGAGGCTCCTGTTGGATCCCGAACATTCTAAAGCAAAGAAAACAAGAAACTTTTAGAAATCAAAACAGGAAACCACAACAGTCATTAAGGATTCTCATATTGTGGGAAAAG
This sequence comes from Chrysochloris asiatica, assembly GCF_000296735.1. NCBI lineage: Eukaryota > Metazoa > Chordata > Mammalia > Afrosoricida > Chrysochloridae > Chrysochloris > Chrysochloris asiatica. The sequence goes on along the minus strand of NW_006408610.1, from coordinate 2,827,404 downwards.
GTTCACTGTGTGAAGAGAAGAATAGATGCTAGGAATATTTCCTTGACGTGCATCCATCTCTCCAGAAAGCAAAGAACGTTTCCATAACCCCGTGCTTGATTCTTTGAAATCACATATTCCTGTGGTAGTAAAAAACCACATTCTCTTTGCATTTCAACTATAGACAGTTCAAAGGACAGTTCTACACTGGTTGCATAGCTAACTTCCCAGGCAGGATGGCAAATGAAATAAACAGCATGGGAAAACCATAGCTAGGACCATGTTTTGCCACAGAAGTATCATCATAAACTTACCTGAAAGACTGACGACACTTTTGAGTGTAAAGCTCAAATGAGGTAAGGAACAATCGGTCTCTGGAACACTGTACACCCATCCCAAAGGTCTTGATTAAACTTAGTGGACCAATGAAGCAAACTACTGTAAACTACTAATTCTCCATCATTTTGTGCCATAATGCACAGGTGCTTCATACCTATTCCTGGCTGTTAATACTTTCTTAAGCTGTGATAACTAGGAACAAAATCAAACCAGGACAACAGCTATAAAAGAAGTGGCAAGACATACAATAAGTGTCTATAAAGACTCACTAAGATGGTGAACTTTCCACTGAGGATCTCAGAACGGAGTGGTTCCTCATGAGGTTTCAGCTTCACAATGCCTTCCTTCCTTCGTGTTTCCTAAAAATGAAGTACAGCAAGATGAATTAATGTGAAAATACTGCATACTCAGGAATTTTATGAGAAGTACATGAGTTGAACCATGAATTCCTTGGCAAAACCCCATCCAGGCCAGCTGAATGTAGTTAGAATTCTGTTCAATGCCATCTTATCAGTACCCTTGGTACAGATTTTTTTCTCTGACTCATTGAGAATCCCAACCTAGACAACCAACCAATGTGCACTGGTTAGGGTGGAAGCCAAAGTGCCTGAATATGCAGCATTACTGACTTTGCACCTGGATATTGACACAGAGACCTAAAAATCCTTCCCACCCTCAGAATCAGGCCTTGCCTATCTTAACAAGAGTTTTCACGTCTAGATCGTTCCCACCCACACCATACAGAGTCGGCAGGGATGGGCAACCTGGCCATTGGCTACCCAAAATGGGGGTGGCTACAAAGGCAAGAAGTGACTGGCTTACAAGTTTTCAAGAGGGAGCCTAGATCCAGAGGGCGTGGAGGAAGGTAGACTCTCCACTGAGTAGTATCCAATCTGTCTGGATGGGGCTAATGAAAGGCGATAGGGATAGGTCCCTTGTGGTACAGTAGTGAATAATTGTTATCAGGGCAGACTGTGAGGGTTGGACATGTAAAGGTGGACGTTTTGTAGCAAAAGTAGGGGAGTTACTGACTTTGCAGTCCAGGAGAGGAGGCCCTGGAACCATCAAGGGAGAAGAGCGAAGTGCGGGACCCTACCCAGAGAAGCAGTGATGCCACAGATGGAGGAAGAGACAATGACGTAGGAGATGGAACGGCTGGGGACTCTAGACCCAGAGAGGGAGACGGGCTGTGTGCTGATGACCCGGGGTGTGGGGGGGTGTGGGGGCAGGCTTTCAGGGTATATCCTTTGATTGGTTGATGATGCATGTAGGGGATTGTAACCATGGTACTGAAACGATATACGATAGGATGAATGTAAAGGTAATGTTTTCCCATGTAAACTATCACATAATTCACAGTAAACATTTAAAAAATTAAAAGTGTTCACCCCCACTCTATGTCCTATCCAAGTTACTATGACCAAGTTACTATGACCTCATATCCCTACCTCTTTGGCCAGATTCTTTCAATTCACCTTCAGTTCTCATCTTCCCTTCCCACTGTACTGGTTTCCTCAAAATTAAACTACTCCACTGGAAGCTTTGCCAAGGACTTTTGTCCTGTGACCTCTGTCACTGAGCCCAGTGAATATTTTCAATCTTTTTACATGACAAAGAATGACCATTCACTTTTCTTTTTCATGAAACAGTCTCTATCTTTGTATACTACATTGACAAATAAACAAAACACTGGTTTTCCTAGTTTTCAACTATTCCTCCAGAATCTTTTTTAAGTTTTTATTGTGAGGTTTACATTGGAGAACATCAACTTTACACTCATCCCATCGTATTTTGTTTCACTGCAATGATTACAATTACCTCCAAGCATCATCAAATAACCAAAGGGACATGCCCGCCACCCCCACCCCCCCCAGCCGCCAACACATAGCCCTTCTCCCTCCCTGAGTCCAGTGTCCCCAGCTGCTCCATCTGCCCACGTCATCATCTTTGTCTCCATCCCTGGCATCACTGCCTCTCTGTGTAGGTTCTCGCTCTTCATTCATTCATCTCACTTGATGGTCCCAAGGACTTCCGCTGCTGGACTGCAGAGTCAACCACTCCTCTCCATCTTGAGTTTTTGTCAGTGAATTTTCCTCTGCCTATTGGTCAATTTTAGCTTGAAAAATAAACTGTTCCATATTTTCTTTGAAAGGCTAGATATGCTCCTTTGAGGATACCTGGTATACGCTTCCTGCCTCAATCTCACAGGTGATGAAGATCAATGGTTACAGTCTTCGGTATGGGTTGAATTTTTTAATCTGCAGGGCTTGGCTGCCCCGAGTCGACCTTGATCCTTTTTTTTAGCTACCACATCCATAAGTATAGGTAAAGTTCATCAAATTGTAGCAGGTTACTCTTTTTTTCTCTCTCCCTTTTCTTTCTTCTTCTAGTCGAGTTCTGATCATCCAGCCATCGAAGTCAGGTCAGGTGGGTACTACCTGCAAGTAAGGGTGTTCTTGTGCATCTCCCTCACCCCACATCAACTGGATGCATCACTCTCCGCTCCAGTCCTCCATGGCCATGTCACTGCCTCTGGGCCCAGGAGTCCCTGGATTTTGCCATACTGCTAGCCATTCAGGTCTCCACCCAGGTTCACCGGGGTCTATTGAATGTGGTTGGGCTTAGCTCATTGCTGGTTTTTCCCCTCTTCCCCTAATCGGTGACCAATGTGGTCACCAGCCAAACCACATGTCTGCTCATGTATTCCCCTTGAGTCTCAGTCTTGGAAGGGGGTTTGCTCTGAGGGATCCCGACCACTTGCCTTGATGGCTCCCGGGTGAACAGCTTGTTTTTGTAGTAATCAGACTGCAGTGATTGTTTCGGATTTTTACTGCCGGTCTTTCTTTCACAAAGTATCTTTAGTTCTTTTAGTCGCTCCTGACTGGTCTACTCATCCTTTCCAGTGGAAATTTCCTACCTCAGCTGGTTCTGGATGGGGTTCTGGATTCCATTTATGGTCTTGTGCAATGTAAAGGCTCTACAGGAAGCCTCTTTCACTGGGCAACTTCTAGCCCCCTTTAAGGTATTCCAATCAGTTATAGGCTGAAGACGGACATACGGGCTTTTTGTAGTGATGATTCCGGGTATTCCTTTCTCTCCCCCTCAAGTGTCTATTTTACAATGGTAGGCAAGGGAAACCAAGATTCAAAAGATAGCCAAGCATCTTAACATTATTCCCCTCTTTTACCTCTTCAAGGAGTCCTGGTATGGTGCTGTGAGTTAATGCGACAGACTGTAAAGCTGTTTGAACTGCAAGGCTGGTGGTTCAAGCTCACCAGTCACTCCTCAGAAATCCTACGCAGGGTTGCTATGGGTCGGACCCGACTCAACGGCACTTAACAACAACAACTTTTTTGATCTTTGCTGTTGTTGCTGGTGTGAGATGGTATCTCATTGTTGTTTTGATTTGCATCTCTCTAATGGCTAGTGGTAGTGCAGTTGTTACGAATCGGGCTGTGAACCTCAAGGTCAGCAGTTCGAAACTACCAGCTGTTCCACGGGAGAAAGATGAGGCTTTCTGCTCATGTAAAGATTTACAGCCTCGCTGTACAGGGTTGCTATGAATCGGAACCGATTCCATGGCACATAATAACAACAACAAATGGCTAGTGATCATGAACATTTCTTCATATGTTAGTTGGTAGCCCAGATCTCCTCCTTGGTGAAGTATCTGTTCATGTCTTGTGCCCATTTTTTAATTGGGTTGTTTGTCTCTTTCTTGTAGAGGTGTTGTAGTTTCCTATATATTTTAGAAATGAGTCCCTTGTCTGATGTGTCGTTGCAAAAGATTTTTTCCCATTCTGTGGATTTCCTTTTTACTCTTTTGATGAACATAAGTTTTTAATTTTTAGTATGTCCCAATCATCTATTTTGTCTACTTTCATTGGTGTAGCTTTCAAAATGTTTGGTACTCTGTGTATGCCCTTAATTAGAGTCCTCACATTTGTCCCTATTTTTTCATTGATGACTTTCATAATTTTGGGATTCACATTTAGGTCTCTTATCCATGTTGGTTTTTGTGTAGGGCATGAGGTAAAGGTCTTGTTTCAATCTTTTGCATATCACTTTCCAGTTCTGCCAGCACCATCTGTTAAAGAGGCTATTTCCTCCCCATGCAATATTCCTAGGCAATTTGTCGAAAATCAGCTGGCTTTATGTGGACAGGTTAATTTCTGGATTCTTGATTCTGTTCCATTGATCAATGTATTTTTCATTGCACCAACACCAGGCTATTTTGACCACTGTAGCCATGTAGTAAATTTTAAAATCAGGGAGTGATAGGTTTCCAACCTTGTTCTTCTTCTTAAGCAGTGCTTTGCTTATCCTGGGTCTCTTTCCATATAAAGTTTGTAACTGTTTTTCCATCTTTTTGAAGAATGTCATTGGAATCTGGATTAGGATTGCATTATACGTGTAAATTGCTTTGAGCAGTACTGATATTTTCACAATGTTAAGTCTTCCTACCCAGGAGCCTGGTATATTCTACTTTTTTAAATCTCTTTTGGTTTCTTGTAGTAGTGTTTTGTAGTTTTCTTTGTATAAGTCCTTTGTTTCTCTGGTTACAATTATTCCTAGATATTTCTGCATTGATTGATATGATCATGTGGTTCCTTTCCTTTGTCTTATTTATATGGTTAATTGTATTGACTGTTTTTTGCTAATGTTGAACCATCCTTGCATCCCTGTTATAAAACCCACTTGTTCATGATGTATTATTTTTTTGATGTGCTGCTGGATTTTGTTGGCTAGGTTTTTGTTGAGAATTTTTGCATCTATGTTCATGAGGGATATTGTTCTATACTTTTCTTTCTTAGTGACGTCCTTCCCTGGTTTTGGTATGAGGTTTATGCTTGCTTCATAAAATGTATTAGGAAAACTTCCATCCTCTTCTATATTTTGGAATAATTTGAGTAGCATTGGTGACAGCTCTTCCCTGAATGTTTGGTAGAACTCTCAGTGAAGCCATCTGGGCCTGGACTTCTTTTGGTTGGGAGTTTTCTGATGACCTGATCAATTTCTTCTTTTGTTATGGTCTGTTCAGGTTTTCTACTTCACTGTGTGTATGTTTAGGTAGGCCGTGTTTTTCTAAAAATGTATCCATCTAAATTTTCAAATTTGTTGGAATACAACTCTTCATAGTATTCTGTTAGTTACCCTTTTGATTTCCTTTAGCTCTGCTGTGACATCACACATGTGGTTTCTAATGCATGTTATTTGTGTCTTCTCCCTCTTTTCTTTTGTTAGGTTTGCCAATGGTTTGTAGGTTTTATTAATCCTTTCAAAGAACTAGCGTCTTGTCCTGTTGATTCTCTCTATAGTTTTCTGTTTTCCAACTCATTTATTTCTGCTCTGCTCTTTATTATTTCTTTTTGTGTGTGTGACTGTAGGTTCCCTCTGTTGATCTGTTTCTAATTGCTGGAGATGCTGAGTCAATGTGTTAATTTTGGTTCTTTCTTCTTTTTGGATGTGTGCATTTATCGCAATGAATTGTCCTCTCAGCACTGCTTTCGCCATGTCCCAAAGATTTTGGTATGTTTTGTTTTCATTCTCATTTGTTTCTAGGAACTTTATGAATTCACGTTTGATTTCTTCTACTATCCAGTCGCTTTTCAGCAGGGTATTATTCTATTTCCATGTATTTGACTTCATTTCCTTGGTCTTATTGATGATTTCTAGTTTTATAGCATCGTAGTCTGAATAGATGCTTTATAGTATTCTGAAATTTTTAAATTTATGAAGGTTTGCTTTGTGACCTAACACATGGTCAATTCTGGAGAATGTTCCATTTGCACAGGAAAAGAATGTACATTGTGCCGTTATTGGGTTGAATGCCTTGTACACATGTATGAGGTCAAGCTGGTTGATTGTGCTGTTTAGTTCCTCTGTGGTGCATTTAATCCATTGACATTCAGAGTAATTATCAATAGGTATGAATTAATTGCTGTCATGTTAATTTTTTGTGGTGCTCTTCATTCCTTTGTTCTGCATGCCTTCTTCTGCTGAGTTTGTTTTTTGTGCTACTTCTTGTCAATTTCTTCTTTGTTTTCATATTTCCTTCTTCTGATTGGATCTTCATTTTCATGGTACATTGTGAAGTATTAACTTTCATTGGGGTTTCCCTATAGTCTATTAACTTTCCCTCCATTTAAGACAGTCTATTGTATCCTGTGATCCACCTGACCTCCTCACCACCTAGATCTCTGTTATGTTTTTCCCTTCTTTGACACTATGAATATTTTGATCTTTGGTGGACCTCACAGGTCCTCTGAGTTCATTGCTGTAATTCTGTTCTGTTCTGAACCCTGCTATCGCTTGACTGAGTTCCAGGTGGTGTTGCCCCATGACTGTCAATCTCTGGTTGTTGCCTGTTATTGCTGGTTTTCAGTCCAAAGAACTCCCTTTAGGATGTTTTGAAGCACTGGGTTGGTTTTGACAAAATCTCTTAACTTCTGTTTATCTGAAATATTTTGATTACAGTATCGTATTTGATTGACAGTTTTGCTGGATAGACGATTCTTGGTTGGCAGTTTTTTTCTTTTAGGGTTTTATATATGTCTTCCCATTGCCTCGCCTGCATAGTTTCTGCTGAGAAGTCAGAGCTTAATCTGATTTGCTTCCTTTATAGGTAACACTTCTCTTTTCCCTGGCTGCTTTTAGGATTTTCTACTTGTCTTTGATTTTGGAGACCTTGATATGTCTTGGTGATTTTCGTTTGGGGTCTGTCCTTCCTGGAGTTCATTCAGCTTCTTGAATGTTTATCTTCTCATCCTTCAAGATATTAGGGAAATTTTCTTCCAGTAGTTCAACTATCTCTTCTGTGGACGTCTGTGATTCTTCCTGTTCCAGGATGCCAATAATTCTTAAGTTATTCCTCTTCATGTTTTTCAGCATGAATCTTAGGTTCTCTTCAGATTTTTTTAATCTTTTTTTTCTGCTAGCACTTTCCTGACTTCTTCCTTTTTTTCCTCCATCCCTTTTTGGAACATTTGTATTTGTTTCTGTATTATTCTTCTGAATTCCTTCTCAGGCATATCCAAATCCTGCTCTTCTACTGGAAATACTGTGTGTGCCTCCAGCTCATTTGTCTCAGTTACTCTTTTCTGTTTTTGGACATGTTTTGAGATCTTTTGTTGTGTTTTCCTGGTCATTTTCAATAGTTAGGTGGATTTTTAATGCTTAAATGGATGCATGTTGCTGTGTTAAATTTCCTAAGTGTCTCTTGGTGGGTATGATCTGGAGATAGGCTTCCCTTTTCACGTGTTAATACCTAGCACCTGGTATTGGCTCCTGTCCCAATGGTGAGATATTATGGGGTATGATTGTAGCTTGGCTATATGGTCACGATTGCTGTCTCTTCTTGGTTAACATAGGGAGAAAAAAAGCTCCCACCCCCAGGAAAAAAGTGTGTTCAAAAGGACCAAAAACAGAAGCGATATAAAAGCAGAGACAAAAACCACCTCTCCCAAACAAAAATAACACCATAGCTGTCTGACCACAGGCAAGAGTAAAGGGTCCCACCCAGGTCAACTTTAGGGCTGAGTCCCAGAGTCAGATGTCATAAGCAGCTGCCAAAGCATCAGACCATGGGACCAGTGGGGATTCCCCTTCTCTGTGTCGTGGGAAAACTGTGGGCTCAATGCTGGACCCTTTTGGGGGTGCACGCCCAACCGCCTGAAGATGGCCAGGCTGGGAAGAGAGGGCACGACAGGGAAGAGGAGGAAAAGATGTGTAGAATCCCCCACTTCTTTTTTCAAATGTTGCGGCACGGGTTTCACTGTGTCAGTCTGGCTGTGGCCCCACCCTCTGAACACAGCCTGGGTGGGAGTGCTCGGCAGGCAAAGTCCCAAGTACTAACTGATTCTGGAATCTCAGTATTTTCCTTTATACTGTGATTTTTCCACTGGCAGGTGCAAGAAACCGACACCCAGCACCTTATACTAGATCCAGAGCTCTGGAGCTGCTCTGTGAAATCACCCTCTCTGGATTTTTGGCACCTCCTCCATGGAACTTGTCCTACCTGACTTTGCTAGTCCCAGCTCCAAAACCGGAACGCTCTCTCTTTTTTTTAATCTGGGAAATTTTATGTCTCTTCAGATGGATAGTCTAACCTCATGGCAACATGCCATACAGTACTGCATCAACAACCAAAAAGGTGGGGAGGGTAGAGTCCTGGTGTGGTGCTATAGGAACAGCACTGAACTGCTAACCACAGTGTTGGCAGATCAAACCCACCAGCTGCTCCTTGTAAACTCTAGCAGTGAGGACTGACTTGATGGCACTTAATAACAACACAGTCTCAAGGACATTGCCAATTGAGAAAGCAAAGAGAGAACCAAAGTCAATGTACTCTTAAAAAACAATGATCAAAATAAAGTAACATGCTGCACATGCAACTGTATTTGCATAAAAGTAATGTTAAGACAGTGTCTCTAGGTAATACAACTGCTCTTTTCTTCCAGGTCTAAATCTCCCCTTCCTGAACCAAAATGCTCACTAGGCATTCATCTGAATGGCAGGTTTCTAAACACCCCAGAATCCTGGAAAACAGTGGAGTGAAAGGTGCATGTGGCTAGGATTCAAACTCTAGGAAATGTGAACTATCTATCTGGTCTCTAAGATGACAATGGAAGGCTACCTGAGCCAGTGGATGTCGAATCCTGTGCTACAGTCATAACTCAGGGACATGAGTGGTGTTTCCCAGGAGCTACTGTAATCAGCTCAACTACCCAAGGGCCCTTGTGAGACTGATATAACCTTCTTCTGGGAGGAGGACGGCACTCAGAGAACCATAATAACACAACTGGTACAGGTCTGGTCTACCCCTAAGCAACATACTCGGTAGGAGTGGAATAACTCGATGGCACGGAGTACATCAAACTTCCTGGCCATGAGGAACTTGACAGCCACGTTCCAAGAGAGTGGAGAAACATTGTACTGAACTGTCCACTTGTTAATCTCTTCAAGAAACTGCTTGGTGGCCTGTTTGGGAAGACAGGAAAAAAAAAGTATAGTTAGTAAAAAGAGAACATATTTATGGAACCAAAGAACAAACAAAAACTATCACCCTTTCCCCAAGCAAATCTGGGCCCAAAGTTTACCACAGGTAAAGGTAGAAACAGTTCTGACACCAGAAATAGTCAAAATGCATAAAGCACAGTGAGGTGAGAAGTCAGAGCCAGGTTCAGAGAGTAAGGCTACATTAGAGCTTAAATTCTAAGTTTGTCTGATTTTTTTGTTTTTTGTGGAAGGCTGATTTACAGTGGAAGCCCTAACTCCATTTTGAGTTCTTTCTGACCATTAAACCAGACAAATGTCTATGCTTAGACAAGACAGGAACAAACCTAGGGAGGGGCAGTTTTGCCCTCCGGAAGAGTGGGTTTGGAAGTAGATTACAACTCCCTGGTAAACCAAGGGAGGGGCAGTTTTACCCTTAGGCTTGCACAGAGAACTTGATACTTGCTTGGGCCTGTCCTTAATGATTTACTGAAAATGGCCACCTGTTGTTACCTGTGATTCAGGGCTGCATGGTCATGAGTCACACGTATCTTGACCAACAGGTGGTCAAAATGCAAGACCCAATCCTGTACACTTTTTAAAGCTGCAATTATATAGGTATTCCCAATCATGGTCCTTTCCCATAATCCTCCTAGACAGCAATCAATGGATTACTACCCATTACCAATTGTGATCTAGCAATGAGTTCCTTTGCTTTCTGTTGTATTTATGAAATTCATGGCTGTGAGTTGGCTGAAATCCATTGGCCTAATGCTGATAGTGTCCCTCATCCAGGAGAATTTGTCTTTGTTTTTTGTCTTTATCCTGTTTAGGGCTTAATAAAAGAATCTCTGTAAAATATGTCTGAATATGGGCTTTCTTAAACCCTAGAGTACAGGGCCTGGAGTCCTGGTATGACACTGTAGGATAAGCTTTGGACCGAAAGGTAGGACTGAAACACATGACCGGTGGCTCAAGCTCACCAGCCACTCCTTGGAAACCCTATGCAGGGTCACTATGAGTCAGAACCAATTCGACAACACTTAACAACAACAAAGCACAGGGCCTACCACAAGTATGCATAAAAAAAAAAATGTAGGGTAAGACCAGGGCACCCAAATGAGATGCAAATGATTATCCCCCAAATGGAAAAACAGGTAGAGTGTTTGTTGCTGCTACTGTTGTTTTAAAGGGGCAGAAACAGTGATTGGGCTCTCTGAAGAGTTATTAAATAATGCACAGTGTAGTCTTAGCTGCTACTTTGGTCCAAAAGTCAACTGGAGACAGTTTTGTTGTTGCTGTTGTTGTTAGGTGCCGACTCACAGCGACTATATGCACAACAGAACAAAATACTGCCCAATGCTATACCACGCTCACAATTGTTACATCTGAGCCCATTGACAATGTACCAATCTATCTTGTTGGGGGTCCACCCTCTTTTTCACTGACCCTCCACTTTTCTAAGCATGATGTCCTCCAGGGACTGGTCCCTTCTGATAATATGTCACAAGTATGTGAGACAAAGTCTTGCCTTCCTGGCTTCTAAGGAGTACTCTGGCTGTACTTCTTCCAAGGCAAATTTGTTTGTTGTTCTGGCAGTCCATGGTACTTTAATATTTTTCTCCAACAGCAAAATCATCAAAATGGGTTTTGCCTTTACAATTAATTAGCAGGACTATTTGGGAACACCAAACTATTAGAAAGAATTTAGCCTATCAACTGTTTTTTTGCTCAGACTGAACCATGGGTTCTATTTATGCTCACGTGGCAGCAGTGCCCTTAGTGCCTAAATGGTCATTAACAGCGTCTCTAGTAGTTAAAGGGGTTCTGACCGCTCAATGGTTATGCACTCAGCTACTAACAAAAAGGTCTGCAGGAAGTTCATGGGACAAAAGGCCTGGAGATCTACTCTCAGGAAGACTGTTGTTGTAAAAGTGCCATTGAGTCAGTTCCGACTAATGGCAACCTGGTACAGGGTTTCCAAAGAGCAGCCCGTGTGTTTAAACTGCCGACTTCACGGTTTGCAGTCCAATGCTAATCCTACAGTCCCACACCATAGGGCAGTTCTACTCAGTCATAGGATTGCTATGCATTGGAATGAACTCTGCAGCACACAACAGATAGTGGCTTGAATTAGGGGGAAACAGCGCTAGAAGGAGCCCTGGTGGTGCTGTAAGATAAGCACTTGACTGGGAATCAAAGGTTGGCAGTTCAAACCCACCAGCCACTCTCCAGAAGAAAAATGAGACAGCTCCTTTAAAGATTTACAACATTGGAAATCTTATACAGGGTCACTATGAGTCAGAAGTGACATGATACCAGTTTGGTTGGGTTTTAGTTTGGTACTGAGGGAGGGGTACAAAATTTTAAATTTCATTATCTAGTTCCAGGTGTGGCACTATAGGATAAGCACTGGACTGCTAACAACAAGATCAGCAGTTCAAACCCACCAGCCGCTCCTCAGAAACCCTAGACAGGGTTGTTAAGAGTCAGAATTGACTCAACGACTCTTAACAACAACAATTTCAAGCTAATAAGATGTTTGTTTCTAGTCCTGCTCCTACCTCTAGATTAAACCATGCTCTTTTATCCCCTCTTGCTCTATTCCCCTTTACATTATAGCCAATGTATGCTTCTGCCAAACTTTATCTTAGAATGTGATTGGAAATGGAATATTCTGCCTTTAGACTCTGAATTGCTAACAGCTTTTAGCTTGGCTACTCTGTCCCTTCCATTGCCACCTAGAACCATCTTTTAGCTGTTGTCTAAAACATGTTCCACCTGACAAGAGCTCTGAATTTTAATCAGTTAAGATATGTTTATTTATTTATTCAACACCTACTATTTGTTAAGCTAGTGCCTGTGCTAGAAGCATGTTGTTGTTAAGTGTTAGAAGTAAAAGCAGTACAAAAATGACGTTTCCATCAAAAGGTATAAGGCCAACTTGCTGTATGACCATGGACAAGGTCACTCTTCAACTCTAATTTTGCAACTGAAAAATAAGGGGGGAAAGGGCAACAGCAATGACCTATTTACAGTCTTGGCAACAAGTCCTATCTAGCTATTACAATCCAAATTGCCAAATATGTGCTTAAATAACTAGTTCACCAGGATCCGGGAAAGTCAGCAGTATCTCACAACAGAGTACCTGATTCACCCCCCAATTTCTGGGAAAGAAAAAAAAAGAGGACTGAGACTGTACTTGAGCTCACTTTTGAGCCTTCCAACTGAGGCAACAGAACACATCTCTCTGGAAAAGCAGGGAGCCAGCAAAACTAATCAGGCAAAGTGCATGAAAACGGCCAAGAAAGAAAGGCCGTGAAGAAAAGCTTTTAGAAGATCACTTTGGCCCAGAACCAGTTGAAGCCAGACCAGAGAAATAAGTCCCAGAGAAGACAAGAGAACAAACTTAGAATGCTCCACAAGAAAACAGTCTGAGCTGCCTCTGGGGGTGAGTGGTCAGCATCAGAATGAGGAAAAACGGAAGGGAAAATAAGAGACGTGGGCACAGAAAGATCCCAGAAACAAAACTCTAGCCAGTCTGGAAGGCCTCCAGGAGACTCTGTAAATGGTACTTGTTTTGTGAAGTTAACATACTGTCTTCTAAATCCAGTCTTCTCCACGACTACTCTGAGACTGACTGCAGAATAAAACTACAGGGATAACAAAAGAACATGCTTTCCCCACCATTTAGCTGAAATAGTCTAATAAATATTTCTAATAAATATCATGAAGAGATGGATTAATGTACACGCTGTTCTGGTGTGTCGTCAAGTCGATTCTGATTCAAGGCAACTCTAAAGGACAGAGTAGAACTGCCCCTTAGGGCTTCCTAGGCTGTCATCTTTACAGGAGCTGGATAGCAGCCAAGCACTTAACTACTCCTTTATGTATAGGTTGTTGTTGCTGTTAAATGCCATTGAGTCAGGACTGACTCACAGCAGCCCTGTATAGGGCTTCTGAAGCAGCTGATGGGTTTGAACTGCCAACCTTGTGGTTCGCAGTCCAGTGTGGTAGTGGTGTTGTTAAGTGCTGTCAAGTAGGTTCCGACCCTATATAGGGTTTTCCAAGAGCAGCTGGTGGCCTTGAACTGCTGACCTTATGGTTCAAACCAACACTGCAGTCCAGCGCATTAACCTGCAGCACCACACCAGTCCAATGTTTAGGAAGAGAAAAATCTAGTTAAAGGACCAAGAGGTATGTAAACGTATCACATCCAATTATTAAGATAACTTTTCATTTTTCATCAATAAACAATGACCCTAAACTCAAAGGGAACACATGAATAGTCTTGTATACTTGCTGGTGACCACTCTGTTCTACTTGTGAGTGGAAGTGGGGGAAATGTAGCAATAAAGACACAGGCTGAGTTTGGACATGTTCCATAGGCACCTTAAGATGAAAGAGAGAAGAGGAAGGAGTGGCTGGTCTGAAGTTTAGGGAGACGTGTGAACTCCCACACCCAATGGACACAGACCTAACCACTTGGAGGCTAGAGCTGAGAGTGAAGTGGCCAGCTGGTATGAAGTGGGGTAGGCATGCAAGAGCTCCCAAACGGGCAGCTTTGACCTAGCTTGGATGGCTAGCTGATCAGAACTCAACCAGGTGAAGATAAATAAGTTTGATCCAGGGAGAGGGCCACGTGTAAATTGCTACAATTTGATGAATTGGACCTTTGCTTATGGATGCAGTTGCTCAAAATTCCAACCTAAAGGGAAGGACTCTTCATATCACGGATCAAGCTTGTATCTTCAGTACACTGGGTTGGGAGGGACAGGCAACTTAGACACTGGCGATCAAAAATGGGGGTTTTAAAGGCACGAAGTGGCTGGCTAACAAGCTTTTATTAGTGTGCTTAGTTTCAGAATGAGGAGGGTAAGGTAGAATCCCCACTGAATAGTTTCCCTCTTTTCCAGTTGAGTCTGGTGAAAGGGAATGAGGGAGGACAGGGACAGGACTTTATGATGCAACTGTGTGTAACTAGTATCAGGACTAACTGTGATAGTCACAACTTTAAAATAAGAAGATGCATAAACTAAAGTGAGGGAGTAGTTAATCTTCTATTTCAGGAACAGAGGGCCCTAGGACCAGCAAGAGGGAAGAGCATGAGTGAGTGGAGCATGGGATCTTATCCAGAAAAGTACAGACACTGGCAGAGGCGATGGCATTGAGAGAGAGAGAGAGCAGCTGAGGACTCTAAGCCCATGGACTGAGAAAGGCTGCATGCCTGCAGACAGGAGGATGGCTTACAAAGTGTGCCATTTGGACATTTAAATGAGTATGTATTTTCTGTTTTGTATGCATACACCAAAAAAAGGGGAATGGAGGTAAATACTTTTGGCTGATGGTACATGGAGGGGATTGTAATCATTGCAATGAAACAAAATACGATTTATTGAATGTAAAACTGATAATCTGCCCTGTAAACTTTCACTAAAAATAAACAAACAAACCAACCATGCCCCAAAAAGAGACACCCAGTATCTTTCACCCATTTCTTTCAAGGTATATTCTTCCTGCTTACTACACTCAGTTCCTCTGTGGTTCTTGATGGTCCATAACTCCCAAGAGCTGCTGCCTTGAGCTGACCTCTGTCCCCCTACTGGTCAGGATGTTATTCTTGGCTTTCAGCACGGGAACAATTCCTCCTGTTTGGCCTGACCAAGCCTTGCATAAAGAAAAGTTCAGTGTACTGTAAACAATGATATGATATTTACAGATACAAGTACACACACACCACCTGCTCTGTTTAGCCTCAGATTCACCCTTCTGCATCCCCATCCCATGGTGAACAGAGAACCTGTGAAAGGTGTTGGGAAGGATGAGCTCATCTTCACAGCCTTTCTATGGGCTCAGCACATGGTCTCAATACAACCACTGAATAGAGACTGATTTGTGGCCCTGCTAGCCACCAGAAAGACAAGTCCAAGCAACTTTCATTAGCAGTACACTCTTCAGGGATAACTGAAATTCCTGATACTAATATTCAGTGTATTTCCTGGTTAAAGAAAAAATAAGCCAAAAGATGAGTCATGGCTTACAAGATATTTCAACCCAATGTCAGTAGCTTGAATCTACTCTAGGTTTATGAGTAACCACAGGTTGCTAATATCTGGCGGCTAAGGAGTGGTCACAGTTAAGAAGCTTTGGTATTCCTTTGGGAAAAGGTCTAAACTGATATATAGAAAAGTTAATGTTACAATATACAACCCTCCTCAACCAGATTTTCGGGTAAGGGTAAGATTTGTTCTTGCATTGTCAAAAGGCTTACTGTAATTATATGCTTCTCCCACAATCATGTTTAAATAGATTGAAACAAGACAGACATACTAGAGGTGCTATAAAATGGCTAAGAAATCTGCCAATTAAGTGGAGTATGCATGCACACGTTGGACACCATCCACTAGTGTTGAACTCAAGGTACCAGAGACAATAAAACTGACAACAAGGCCTTCATGTTATATCGAAACTCCCAAGAGCAACTACAAGTTCAAGAAATCTGCTCTTGAAATAACAGAAAACATCTGTCTTCTGGAATGTCAGTCACCTAACCACCAGAGAACAAGGCTAGTGGTTTGTTGTTGTTAGGTGCTGTCAAGTTGGTCAAGACTCACAGTGACCTTGTATAGGATTTCCAAAGAGTGGCTGGTGGCTTTGAAACCCTGACCTTGCAGTTAGCAGTCCAGTGCTCATCCTACAGAGCTACACAGGGAATACTCTAGTGGTTTAGAGGGTCAGGAAGAACCCCTCCTCTCACTTATTGCTGAGTGATGTTTGGGTAAGTGATTTAACCTCTCTGAGTTTCAGTTTCCTAATTTAACGAGATAAGGACTGAATGAGACAAGTAATGGAAAAGTACCCACCACAGTATCTGATATGTACATCTCTAAATGGATGACTGTTTTTCTTTTTTCTTTACTCTAGTCATTTTACACTAACACTTCTTTCAACAGAGACACAGCTCTTTAGAATCACTTGGACTTTGTTGTTTCCTTTTAGTCTGTATCAATTCAATCTCCCTAATCCATTTTTCTAAAAGCATAAACTCAAATCAGAAATTTCCAATATGTGTTCAACTGCAAGAAAAACCAGTCTCTGGAAGAGCAACTCCTCATTCAGGACTGGGTGGTGATACAGAAGTGTTTAGACCCTGCTTCCTTCTCTAAATCCATTTGTTCCTATTTCAGAAGACACACTACACAGGGGACTAACATTGCTGTGCTGAGCACAAATTCTTTTGAACAGCATGAAACAAACTAGAAGCTAGTTGCTATAAAAATAGAACCAACTGGTACAAGACAAACACCATGCAAAAAATGCAGTCATCCTGCACTGAATGCCTAAATAAGGAAAGTGACTCAACTGTAAGTAAGACTCAAAGCCTTGCTTTTATCCAGTTCCTCTCTATTTCTGCAAGCAGGCCTGTGCCCCATCATTTCAGTGGCAGATGCATTAGTAAACTAACCTGACCCTCATGCCTGTTTTTCCACTTTCCCATCATCATGGATTGTTGCTTTGTTATGTGTATTCATTCCTTCAGCCCATATTGATCTGCTAGGAATGATCTGAGCATGGACACCGGAGCACAACTTAAGCAGCAAAGAGAGGTCTGTTGCATTTCCAAACTGAAACCACAATGTTTCCATTAGTACTCTGTTATTGTGCCAAACATAAAAATAAGGCTAGTCACTTTGTATTAAAATGTTCTGGCATGTTTTAAATGTTTTTCCTTTATCAGGAAAAAACTGCCTTTTCTTAAGATGTGATTTTTAAAGAGGTATTGCTCTGTGAAGCAAAGTTTTACTGCATCTGATAAAGATGTTTTAAGAAAAACTACTAATTTTTATCATATTCTGAAACAATGAAATACAGAAAATTCACCCAAAAAGGGGGAATTGTTATTGTTAAGTGCCTTTGAGTTGGTTCCAACGCATAGTGACCCTGTCCAGGGTTCCCAAGGAGAAGCTGGTGGGTTTGAACCCGTTAGCAGTCCAGTGATTATCGTATAGTGCTAGACCAGGATTCCTAAAAAGAGGGACATTATTATTAAGTGCCATCGAGTTGGTTCCAACTTATAGCGACCCTGTATAGGGTTTCTGAGTGACTGGAGAGTTTGAACCACTGACCTTGCAGTCCAGTGCTTATCCTATGGTACCACACCATCCCATTGTCCCATACAAGTATTTTAATGTTTTAAATTATTAAAAAATTAAGTTCAACAGACAAATATTAATGAACCACTAACAACAGTAGTAACTTGGGTGTTTAGGGAGAAGAAAAAGGAGTTATGAATCGCACACCTGTAAAATGTTGAATTGGCACACACAAAAAAGGAGGGACTAATTCAATCATGGAGTCCTAGTGTGGCACTACAGGATAAGCACTGAGCCACAAGGTCAGTTTAAGCTGCAAGGTCAGCAGTTCAAATCCACCAGCTACTGCTCAGAAACACTAAACAGGGTCATTAGGAGTCGGAACCAACTCAACAGCACTTAACAATTCAATCCTATGCTGTTCTAGCTCAGAGACGAATTTCCTCTGCAAAGTTCCACAGCTAGTACATCATATCCTCCTCCAGACTATGCAGGAGAGCTTCCTCAGGCACGCAGCCAAGCATTCACCTTGTGCTTCGGAGTAGTACTGTTGTTGTTACGTGCCATCCAGTCAATGCGTTCCAAGGAGAGCTGGTGGGTTTGAACTGCCAACCTTGTAGTTTACGGTCCAGTGCTGATTCTATAGCACCACACCAGAAGTTCACTGCACACTATTGTTGTGTGCCACTGAGTTGGGACTAATCCATAATACTAACCCATAGCAACCCTGTATAGGGTTTCTGAGGAGCGGCTGGTGAGCCTGAACCACCAACCTTATGGATCAAGCCAACTTTGCAATCCAGCGCATTAACCCACAGCACAACACCAAGACTCCTGGGTCTCTAAGGAGTAGCTGGTGGGTTTGAACTGCCAACCTTGTGGTTTGCAGTCCCGTGCTGACCCTATAGCACCACACCAGGAGTCCACACTATGTTGATGTTGTTGTTAAGTGCCTTCAAATCGGTTCCGACCCAGTATAGGGTTTCCGAAGAGTGGCTGGTGAGTTTGAACCACCAACCTTGTAGTTCAAATCGACCTTGGTCCTGTGCTTAGGCTACAGTGCCACACCATGACTTGGCTGTGAATCAAACAATTTAGAGAGATAAATACCCTATTCTGAGCAGTTGACAGTCATTTAAATAAGGAAATTAACATATATAAATAGCTCACCCCATAAAATTTGGTTCAGTCCTAGAAGAGAACTAAGGAGTGCTGGTGGCATTGTAATAATCACTGGATGGTTAACCAAGGTTTGGAGGTTTAAGCCCACCAGCCACTCCTCAGGAGAAAGATTAGGCATTCTACTTCCATCTTGTTTAGTGCTGTAAAGTCAGTTACAACCCATAGCGACCCTGTATAGGGTTTTCGAGGATCAGCTGGTGAGCTTGAACCAACTTTGCATTCCAGCGCATTAACCCACAGCACCACACCAGGACTCTTACTTCCACAGATCTCTACCAAGTGTTCAAGAGCAAAGATGTCAGTTTGAAGACTAAGGTGTGCCTGACCCAACTCATGGTATTTTCAATAACCTCATATGCATGTGAAAGTTTGACAATGAATAAAGAAAACTGTAGAAGAATTGATGTATTTGAGATATGGTACTGGGGGAGAATATCAAAAGTACCATGGACCACCAAAAGAATAAACAAATCTGTGTGGAAGAAGTAGTCAGAATGCTCCTTAGAAGCCAGGATGGCCAGACTTCATTTTTCATACTTCAAATATATTAGCAGGAAAGACCAGTTCCTGGAGAAAGTCTTCATACTTGGTAAAGTGGAGGGTCAGTGAAAAACAGTAAGACCCCCAATGAGATGGATTAGCACAGTGGCAGCAGTAATGGGCTCAAAGTATAGCAATGATTGTGAGGTTAATCTAGGACCTGGCGGTGTTTCATTCTGTTGTGCATAAGGTCACTATGAGTCAGTGCTGACTCAATGGCACTTAACAACAACATCAACAACTCCCATAAATACCTGCAGCTTTGGAAACCCTATACAGGGTCATTATGTGTTGGAACCAACTGGACAGCACTTAATAACAACAACAGAACTAAGTTGGAGTCCCTGGGTGGTATAACTGGTTAAGTACTAGACTACTTGACGGAAGGGTGGCAGTTTAAGCTCCTTGAAACACAGACCTAGAATCAGCTTCCGATATGCAGTCTTGAAAATCCTATGGAATAAGTTGTATGCATTCATGAGGTTGCTATGACGCAAACTGACCCAAAGGCCACTAACAACAGTAATGGTACAGGTGATATGGAACTCTAACTCTAAAAAATCAAAAACAAGAAATAGTTACAACTGAGTCAATTCTGACTCAAAACCATTTCATGTATGTCAGAATAGAATTGTGTTCCATAGAATCTTCAATGACTGATTTCTCAGAAACAGGTTACCAGGCCTTTCCTTGATGTGTCTCGGGGTGATCTGGAACCACCCACTTTTGGTTAGCAAGTGAACACCCTAACCAGAGACATTCTGACACTCTCACTCACTCTAGGAAGAATAGGGAAAAAAACCCCCATATATTTCAGGGGCATGCCTAAAAAGGAGTAGTAATTTACCAGGCAGAGAGAAGCATTCCAGTCAGGGTGCAGGGGGTGGGGGGTAGGGGGGGAGATGTGCCAAGGTTGAGACATGAAAGAACTGGGCTTACTGGAGAGACAACGGAGTTGTACAGAGAATGGTAAAGATGAGTTGACCCAAAGGCTGAGCCAACTGGGAGAGTTATTGTATGCCTCACTCCAGAATACAGTCTGGACCCCATAGACAACAGATGCCAATAGATATTTTTAAGCAAATGGGTAAAATATATATGCTCTTCCATCTCACAATGCCACCCGCACCCCCTGAAAAATAACTCTATTAACATTAAAGACAGCAAACCGGAAGGAAAATATTTAGCAGCAGGAAGGAAAGTTAAGTTCCTTGAGGGCAGGGATCATGTCTATCTTATTCATCCCATGCCTGACATAAAGTAGTCATTCAATAAATATCTGTGACAATGAATGACAGAGTCTAAATAATAGAATATTAACATTGAAAGAATGGACAAAGAAAGAAGAACCAAGAGCCTTTTCATTTTTACCTTTAGAAATAATTGTAACCTACTCTAAAGCAAAAATGAGAAGAGAGGGGGCAGAGAAACTGACTACGAATCATGGAACAATCAGAAAGCAATTAAAGAGAACAATGACACATTGTAAAAAATGTAACTAATGTCACTGAACAAGCTGTATAAAAATTTTCAAACGGGAACCTAATTTGCTGTGCAAACTTTTTTTACATGTAAATTAAAACAAACTAAAGGAGTTGTCAAATCATCCCATAAAAACAGGTACCAAAAGTGTCATGTTCTATTGACACTCATGGTAACTTTCGTATTATATAAGCAGCAGTGTAATAAAGACAATACACATTATAACTAAAGAGGTATGTAAAAGCTAGCTTAACAACAGGCATTCTATCAAATTATTAACTATATTTTGTTGTTGTTAAGTGCCATTGAGCAGGTTCTGATTCATAGTGACCCTGTATAGGGTTTCCAAGGCTATAAATATTTGTGGGAGTAGAAAGCCTTATCTGTCTTCTGAGGAGTATCTGGTGGATTCAAACCACCAACCTTGTGATTAGAAGTCCAGTTCTTATCCTACAGAGCCACTGTGCTCCTTCAATTTTCTGTATTAACAGATAAGGAAAGAAAAAAGCATGTACCTTCAACAGATGCTGAAAACAGAGTAAAGAAAGTTCAACACCATTCATGAGTCCATGATAGATAGAGGTTTGGTATAATTTATTGTATAGCCATATAATGAACCAGGAGTCATGATATGGTGCTGTAGGATAAGCACTGGACTACTAACCACAAAAGGAGTTCTGGTAGCATAATGGTTACAAGTCAGGCTGTTAAACTCAAGTTTAGCACTTTGAAACTACCAGCTGTTCCACAGGAGAAAGATGAGGCTTTCTGCTCCTATAAAGATTTATACCCTCGGAAACCCTAAACAGGGTTGCCATGAGTTGGAACCAACTCCAAGGCACATAACCACCAACAGCCACTAACTACAAGGTTGGCGGTTCAAACCTACCAGCTGCTCCTTGGAAGTCCTATACAGGGTCACCCTTAACAACACAAAATATACAATGAACCAGTATACAGCCACCTAAGCATAAGCACATCACTGCTTTCTGTTAGAAATACTACGACACCCTGAAAATGGCATTCATCTGTATAACACTGGGCCAAAAGTCTTTGTCTTTTTCTGATCCACTGGACTTCTTGTTATTTCTCTTCTAGGAAAACTATACAAGAATTTCAAATTAAGTAAAAAAAGTCAACTCTTATTTACGCAGTAGTGTCTACATTGCTTACTGAATTAATATTATTATATACTACAATTATACTCTGATCACTATATTCTACTTTTAAAACTTACTAAAATTAAAAACAAAAAAAAAAAAACAACCCAGCAACAATTAAAATTAAAACACCTCCATGGGCAAGCACGAAAATTTTCTAGGGCACCCCCCCACAAAAAAATGTGTTGAAAATCAAAACCAAATTTATAAGTCATTTCTAACTGTAATTGGTTTCCATTTTAAAGGTACTGATTTTTCCCCATTTTTTTATTAAATGTTTTATTGTGAATTATGTGATAGTTTACATGGGAGAACATTAGCTTTACATTCATCCTATCATGTATGGTTTCATTGCCATGGTTACAATCCCCTCCATGCATCATCAAACAACCAAAGGGTATATCCCACAAGCCTGCCCCTCGGTTGTCAGCACACAGCCCCTCTCTCTCTCTGGGTCTAGAGTCCCCAGCCATCCATCTCTCCATGTCATCATCTCTGCCTCTCTCTCTGGTGTCACTGGTTCTCTGGGTAGAGTCCCACACTCCAATTTTCTCCCTTGATGGTCCTAGGGACCTCTGCTCCTGGACTGCAAGTCAACCACTCCCCTCCTTTTGCGACAAGACGTCTATCTTTACATTTCCAACCTTCACAGTCAGTCCTGATAGAAACTATTCACTATTGTACCACAAGAGTCCTATCCCCATCTCCTTCCATCATACTACTCGCTGGAGATTCTACCTTCTTCATACCCTCTGGATCTAGGCTCCCTCTTGAAAGCTTGTAAGCCAGTTACTTCTTGCCTTTGTAGCCCCGTCATTTTGGGTAGCCAATGTCCAAGTTGCCTATTCCTGTCTACCCTGTGTATTGAGGGGGTGGGAATGATCCTCACTGTAAAGATTTGCTCTCTCTTTTGAGCTACTGCATCCATAGGTGTACGTCAAGTTCATGAAATTGTATCAGATTACTCTTTTTTTTCCTCTTCTTTCTTCTTCTAGTTGAGCTCTGATCGTCCAGCCACTGAAGCCAAGTCAAGTGAGTATTTTCTGCAAGTGTGGGTGTTCTTGTGCATATGCCCTCACTTCTTATCAGCTGGAAGCTTCACTCTCCACTCTAGTCCTCTGTGGCTATGTTCCTGACTCCCCAGGTCTTGCCATACTGCTGGCCAACCAGGTCTCCACCTGGGTTCACAGGAGTCTGCTGAACATGGTAGGAGTTAGCTCGTAGCTTCATTGCTGTTTTTCCTTCACTTCCCCTTTTTCGTGACTAACGTGGTCACCAGTCAGAGTGCATGTCTGCTCGTGTACTCTCATTGAGTCTTAGTCTTGGAAGGGGGTTTGCCCTGAGGGGACCCG
Organism: Chrysochloris asiatica; assembly: GCF_000296735.1. NCBI lineage: Eukaryota > Metazoa > Chordata > Mammalia > Afrosoricida > Chrysochloridae > Chrysochloris > Chrysochloris asiatica. The sequence goes on along the minus strand of NW_006408610.1, from coordinate 2,804,283 downwards.
GCCACTTGCCTTGATGTCTCCTGGGCGAGCAACTTGCTTGTTCTTGTAGCAGTCAGTTAGATAGCCATTATTGGTTTTTCTTTTTTCTGTCAGTCTTCTTTCAACAAGTATGTTCTGTTCTTATAGCCACTCCAGGTTGGTCTTCTTGTCCTTTCAAGTGGAAATTTCCCACTTCAGAAGATTCTGGACGTGGTTCAGGATTCCACCTATGGTCTTATGCAATGCAGCGGCTCCGCAGAAAGCCTCCTTCACTGGGCAAGTTGTAGCCCCATTTTAGGTATTCCAATCAGTTATAGGCAGAAAACGGACTTACAAGCTTTCTATGGTGGTATTTCTGGCTATTCCTTTCTCTCCCCCTCAGGTATCTATTTTATAATGGTATGCAAGGGAAACCAAGATTCAAAAGATATCCAAGCTTCTTAACATTTCCCCCCCCCTTTACCCATTCAAACCATTCCTCAATCCTTGTATCCCAGAGCGCTGTTGTTCCAAGGTTGTGCATACATAACTATTTACCTCTGTCCCACTTAGCCCATGCAAAGCTGCCTAATTGTTCTCCCATTCCCCTCCTCTTTCTTGTGTATTGCCCTCCTCCCCAGCACCCAAACTATCCTGTGTCTATTCCCTACCCTGTGCTCGACCTTCCCCTCCCTCTCCTCACCCCAACCCCACATCCCGGTAACCAGCCAAGAATTCTCCCACATTTATTTATTTTTTATTTTTTAATTTTTCCATAGAAATGAACATGATGTTGTGTAATGTCAAGTTGATTCCAACTCATAGTGACCCTAAAAAGTAAAGAAGAACTGCTCCAGAGTGTTTGCTAAACTGTAATCTTTACGGGATCAGACCAACAGGTTTTATGCCTCAAAGCCTCTGGTGAGTTCCAAGTGCCTAACCTTTCGGTTAGCCACCGAGTGCCTCACCATTGTATAACCAGAGCTCTTTAAAATGAACAAACCATAGGTCAATTAACCAAGTAAAGAATTGTTCACATTTCAGTGATTTATCATTAATATTCTTAATCTACCTCCAACTATGATGAGTTCTTGGGATCATTCTTTTAAAAGAAAAACAACTACTTATTGTGAGTTGGGTGAACGTTACAGAGCAGATCGGTTTTCCATTCAACAATTTATATACATTTTGTTTCAGGTCAGATTGCAGTTCCCACTTCCTCTCTGTGCTTCCTGATCCCATTCCTCCTTCTTTCCTAATCCTTCTGAACTTTGTCCTTGGTTAAATGCTGCCCTTACGATCTGAAAAAACAAACAAAAAAAAGGTTGATTTTTTTTCCCTTAACCTCCCTAATGTTATTATTCACCTTATAGGACTGTCTATTGTTTGTGACTGAAAATCGAGCCATGGGACTAAGTTCATTTCAAGACCTGAGAGGTGATTAAGGGCCACAGTCTCAAGGGTTCTAAGTCTCTATCCAATAAGTAAGCCTGGTCTTTTTTCTTTTTTTTAAAATAATTTTGAGTTTTGTTCCACATTTTCCTCTATCCAGTACTTTCTAATGTGGTCCTGGTCCTGGATCATTTTTATAAAAGCTGAAAAATACACACAGGAAGACAGTAAAATTGCTGCTTGCATTCAGACCCACTTTATGGTTTTTAAAACCTTTACAGTAACAGTAGTGAGGTTGGCCCAGGATCGGGCAGTGTCTCGTTCTGCTGTGCATAAGGTCTCTATGAGTCCGTAACGACTCGATGGCACCTAACAACAACAAGTCTAGCTGCCTTCTATTGACTTTACCTTCACTGTCCCTATTTCTTTGCTCTATTCCGATGGACCAACATTTTTAAGTCAGTTTCACTTCCGTTTGTTTCTAGTGCTTTCTTTTAAAAAGGCACCAAAAAAAAAAAAAAAAAAAAAAGTCACTGAAGTTTCTGATTCCCATGTCCCTGGGTGGTGCAAATGGTTAAGCACTCAGTCAACAGCTGAAACTCTGGTAGTGGAAATCCACCCTGGGTACCTCAGAAGACAGGCCTGCCAATCCACTTCCAAAAGGCCACATCCTTGAAAACCCTAGGAGCAGTTCATCATGAGTTAGAATCAACTCAAAGGCAACTAAGACAGCATCAGCCTTGTCAGAGAGTAAGGCATACCGTATGTATCATTTTACAGACTAACAAACGGAAATCAAATGTTCCTCATTCTTTGTGCCAGTCTTAGCTATAAAAATAATTCATGCTCCCTAATAAATGAAACATGGCAAGCAATTCATAAATAGACATACTCAAATAGGTAAACATTTCTACCTTCCAGTGATTCCCCAATTAAGTCTTCTCTACCAATACACTAAATACCACTTCAAAGAGGATCTAGTAAATATAACTGGTTTATAGAAGATAAATCATTAATAGGATTACTCCCAGGAATCTGGATAGTATTTAAGCAAATCACAATCAACTGCTTAAAACCACATCTAACACATAGCTTTGCACAGTGGGCATTCAAAACTGTTCTTACTTAAGGATAATAGGAAATTTTGGAAACAATAGTGACAGTTGCACACCATAATTAACTAATGTCACTGACTTATATATGTAAAAAATGTTGAAATGTCAAAATTTTTGTCTTTTTTTTGCAAGGTCGATGGTTCAAGCCTACCAACCACTCCTTGGAAACGCTATACGGGTCGCTGTAAGTCAGCACTTAAAAACAACATATACTTAATGCACATCAAAAATGTCTCAATTTAAAATAAACCTCCATAATCACACTGGTGTGGCGCCATAGGATAAGCACTTGACCTCGAGGTCTGTTTAAATCACAAGGTCAACAGTTCAAACTCACTAGCTGCTCCTGAGAAACCCTATAAGGGCTCACTTTGAGTCGGAACCACTGACTTGAAGGCACTTAACAACAACAATCACACTCTCAGGTCTTTATTTTATTCTAGTATTCACATATTGTTGTTGTAAAGATATAAAATCTCTTCTTTCATCCATAAAGGGATCAAGGAAACTTCAAAGGCAAAGCTCTGCAAATCCCATCAAAAATGCTAAATCCAGATAACTATAGTGAAAGACTTTAATGCCCACCCTCCTGATGAAACCAAATAGGAATCGTTTTGAAAAGAGGGACTTTTCTACCTAGTACATTGTACAAGGACCAAAGGAGAAAAAAATGCTAGCTTCTATTAAAGGATTAACATCACACTGGGAAAGGAACAAACAGAAAACCCAAAGCCAGGGCTGACCAAGAGTCCAAAGCAACACTGAAGAGTTGGAATTAACTGAGCTATTAAACATGAAAAGCTCCTCAGTGTTAATGACTTCCTACTAGCGGAAGGAAAGGGCTAGGGTTTATCAGCATTCTTCAACCAAATGAATAGCCTACCTCCTGATACCTGATAGACAGAAAATGTTCTGATTTCTTTCAAAATGCTATGTCTCTCCCTTGGCTTATGGTTCTCTTTCATGTATAAAAGAGTACTAATTACATATTGCAATAGAAAAGGCAATTGAATTCATTCACTTAGAGCAAGACTTTGCCTTTACTAGTTCATGTAGTTATTAAGAGTATGGTCTAGCAAGAAATAACGATGGTAGCAACCATTTGTGAAGCATTAACATGCAACAAAGAAATCATTGTACAAACATCATATTCAACAGTCTTGGCAAGCTAAATATTATTAACCACACAAAGAAACCAAGGCACACGGAGCCTGAGCAAGCTGCTCAAGGTCACGCAAATAATAAATGGCAGAGCTGAAGCTTTGAGGTTTGAATCCAAGTCTTTTCAAACCCTATATTCTTTCACTCCACTGAAAGGCCTTGAGAAATAGAAGACCACACCATTCTTCCTATCAGATAATAAGTATGTCAGGTGTTCATCTATATATAAAATTACTCGCTGGGAGACATGATGAGAGAAAGAATACTTACCATATCATATCCCTTTCTGTACCTTAAGTTTGAATCATGTGACTACATTATCAATCTTGAAAGATGTATTTACGTTTTATATAGCCTTTTCCTAAAATATAATGGGGTCATTTCTGAACACTACTTTTTAAAGGTCTTAAACTATGTCACAAAAGATAGACAGTATTCACTTGAGAATTAAAGGGAATGAATTAGGGAACTCTTCAACGGAATAAAACAGAATTATAGATGCTTTTACAAACCTTCACAGCCCTCAAGACCCCATCGCACTTCAGGAAATGTGCCACAGTGACTTTCCTGCTGAAAGCCAGTAGCATGTTTACTAAACACATGTTGGCATTTCTGGTGTTAGGTTTAAAACTACTCTTCAGGTCTGGCCCATGAAATCATTTGGTTTTATTGT
>NW_006408610.1:2760810-2799484 GCF_000296735.1 Chrysochloris asiatica | reverse complement strand
GTTCGCAGCCCAATTTGTAACCATTACGTTACCAGAGCTCCTTTATTAGGGGTGAGTTAATTCAGTGTTTGACCAAATACAGCAGGGCTAATTTTTAAGTTGATAATTTTGTATGACCCACAAGTGATGTTATAAATTTTGGCAGAAAAAAGGTTCCCCACCCCTGCTGTAGGCAAAGGCTCTCAAAGAGGATGAAGAATTCCCAGAGACAGTGGAGGAAATAATTAAACAAGAAAGCAGGAAGTAAACATCTCTAAATTGTCATGGAAGAAAATTTATGTTAACAGGTTGAGAGACAGAAGAACATAACTCAGAAGAGGAACACTGAAAAAACAAACAAACAGAAAATCAGAATAAACAGGAAGCTCCTCACCAAGAGCAGGTATCCAGGCTCCCAGAGGGAAATGACAAGTTAGTCGGCTAGTTAATAATTCTCCAAAAGAAATTGGGTGAAAAAAATTTAAAGGTGAACCTAGGGAGTTGGGGAGACCATTAGTAACATTTTCATCTCTTCTTCCAATTGATGGCTGAACCTTCAAATAAGGACAAATGTGAATGCCTGTCAGAAAAATATGGAGTGTGAATATTCTTTCCTTACCCACAAAGCTGGCTTACTCCTGCTCTCTGGGACCATCAAGGGAGAAAGCGGAGAGCAGGACCCTACCCAGAGAAGCAGTGACACCAGAGATGGAGGCAGAGATGATGACGAGGAGAGATGGAGCAGCTGGGGCCTTTAGACCCAGAGAGGGAGAGGGGCTGGGGTGGGGTGCGGGTGGGGGTGGGGGCAGGCTTGCAGGGTATATATCCTTTAGTTGGTTGACGATGCATGGAGGGGATTGTAACCATGGCAATGAAACCATTATATGATAGGATGAATGTAAAGCTAATGGTCTCCCATGTAAACTATCACATAATCCACAATAAAACATTTAAAAAAGAAGAGCTAAAGTGAATAGAGAGATATACTATTAACTGATGGTACATGGAGGGGATTATAATCATTGTAATGAAACAAGGTGTGTATGATTTGTTGAATGTAAAACTGATGATCTGCCCTGTAACTTTCACTCAATCCACAATAAAAACCTTAAAAATAATAATAAATAAAAAACCTGGCTTACTCACACTTCAAGTGTCAGCCTAAATCTCCCTTCTTTATCCCAAATGTTTTCACTGCCTTTCAATTAGGCACTGACCACACAATACTATAAGACCTAATGTAATTATCTGTTCCTAGTAGACTGTAAGCTAGGGAAAGACAGAGACAGAGCCAGGTTTTCAGTGCTCACAACTGCACACCCAACACCAAGAAGAGCATGGTGGTACAAGTCTGAGTTGATCCATGAATGACGGATTTGGGGGCTAACAGAGTGCTGTTCACAGGGAGTAGAAAGTACATACATGATTGTTCAAACACTTGCCAATCTAATTAGGAGCGCTTCAAACTGAAAATAGAGAAGGGGAGAGAAAAATTCCTGGATAAAACTGAGACAGAGTAACAGAAAGGACACTACAAGAAAATCAACAGATGGGGTGACTAGTAAATCACAGAAGAAAGTATCTTGGAGTTAGGTGCTGTATCATAATAGAGTCCTGGTATGGCATTGTAGGATAACTACTGGACTGCTAAATGCAAGGCTGGCGGTTCAAACTCACCAACCGCTCTTTGGAAACTATAGAGAGTTGCTATGAGTTGGAACAACAACAACATCTTAATTAACACACAAAATGTCCTGATATGGCGCTGTAGGGTAAGCACTGTACTGCTAACCACAAGGTCAGAGGTTCAAACCCACCAGTTCTTAAAAAATCTATACAGGGTCGCTATGAATCAAAAAAACTCAACAGCACTTAACAACAACGTCTTAATGTCAGATAGCTATATTAGAGATGCCCAGAATAAATGAAAAGTTTATGACTTTTATTATAAAACAAATGATTAAGACATGACCCTTGCCCATGAAAATCTGTTGACTGGATTTGTGAATGCAGTAAGTCAATGGACGGGCAAAGCTCATTCAAATGTGCAGAGAAGAGATGGAATGGCAGTGCATTTCAAAAGGGTACGTCACAGAACTCCACAACCCCCATAGAGAATGTCAGAATGAGGATGAAAGATGGTGTGGAGCTGCGGAGGTACCCTCAGTCAACTTAATAATGAAGAATATGGATTGTTTCCTTGACTCAGAACCCAAAATTGGCATGGTGATAAAGATAGAGAGGGAACTTTAAAACACCGAAGCATTTGCTGGAAATCACATTTACCTGAAAGGGGAAGAGGGGTAGAAAATTCGATAAATTCTTGTGGACAATTTTATCCTAAAAGGATATGAAAACTACTGCATTGGACTTGGAGTCCTGGTGTGGCACTGTAGAATAAGCACTGGACTGCTAACGACATGGTCGGCAGTTCAAACCTACCAGCCACTCCTTGGAAACCCTATCCAAAGTCACTATGAATCAGAACTAACTCGATGGCACTTAATACCAAAACCAGACTTAATCCAGACCAAGGAGAAAGATTCGTTTAAAAACTGAAAGTCTCTCCAAGAGAAAGTAACCCAGTAATCCTTGAAAATGTGAGTCAGTAACTAGCTGAGTATTGCTGGGAGAAGGCAGCAAAGATAGCAAGTTCTAGCTGTGGCACCAGTAATCTTGGACTAAACACCCAGTTCTGCCACCGTCATGTGCTCCCCGGCAAGCCAGAACTCTCTGTGCCATAATTTCCTCATGCAAAAAAAGATAATACCTGCCCACCTCATAAGATCAAATGATTTGCTGTCTGTGAAAGCATTATATAAACATTACTACACTGATCTTAAGAGCACTAGACCTTAACAATTGTTGTGAAGTGCTGTTGAGTCGGTTCTGACCCATAGTGACCCTGTATAGGGTTTCCGAGGAGCAGGTGGTGAGCTTGAACCGCCAACCTTGCAGTTCAAACAGCTTTGCAGTCTGGCGCATTAACCCAATAGGTAATATTTATTGGATTGTTGTTGTTGTTATGTGCCATGGAGTCGGTTCCGACTCATAGCGACCCTGCACAGGGTCTCCGAGGCTGTAAATCTTTATGGGAGCAGAAAGCCTCATCTTGCTCCTGCAGAACAGCTGGTAGTTTTGAACTGCTGACTTGAGATTAGCAGTCCGATTCGTTAACCACTACACTACCAGAGCTCCTTTATATCCAGTTCTAAACACAATTAGACACTGAGCTTTACTTGCTATCAAGTCCTCTAAATGGCCAAAGGAAGTCAGTATTTTTATCCCCATGTTGCCGTCGAGTTGGTTCTAACTAATAGTGACCCCGTAAGGCTCTATCTCTGCAGGAGCAGAAATCTCACCTTTTTCCTGCAGAGCAGCTGGTAGGCTCAAACTGCTGGCCTTATGGTTTGCAGTATAGTGCTTATCCTACAGAGCCATCACACTTCCCTTTCTGACACTAAAAGCCATTTTAAGATCTCAAATCTGAAATTCTTAAGAGAAGACAGATGCTGATATTTTTTAAAGAAATCCTCAATAGCAAAATTCTGACAATTATGCAATGAATTAGAAATTAAATCTATTTCAATTAAAAAAAAAAAAAAGCAATCTGAAGGGATTTGTATGGTTGGAGACTGTTCGCCATTGAGCACAGATATTAAGAGGGCACTGATATACATACACATGTGCAAAGAAAGAAGGGCACATTAAAGATCAAAGAACGATGGGTCAGCTCCGAAGGGAAAATGCTGGGACCGTCAGAGGCCAGAATGAGTCAATGTCTGTTAATAAAGCTAAACCAATCAAAAGGGCTTCATGAGAATAGTCTAGAACAACCCTACTTTTCCATTTCTCTGTCAAGCACAATCTTCCACTCGAAGAGGAGAAAACCAAATCTTGCATAGAAATCAATAATGCTCAAAATAGTGGAGTCCCCTAACGACTACAAATCAGTTCAAGCCTCCAGATCTACAGAACCTGAGGATCCTGAGAACTCCAGGAAAACCTGATGAACTTCTGAGGTGAGCAAAATGTCTGGAGATGAGGAAATGTGGTTTTGATGTTAAAGAGGGGACATCTATACTGAGGCTTACACAAAAGTTCCCAGTTCCTGATGACCTGGATATCAATTTCTTGATAAACTGTACAACTGATCTGTCTCTTACATACATACACACCTAGCCCTAGTCAATGGAGACTCACAAAGGTATGTTTTGAGCTTTTGGAAACGGTATGGTATAAGGAGTCATCTCTAGGAGTGATTTCACAAGTCTTTAAAGAAGAATACAAGTAAACAGAGAAATGAAGGAATGTGATATGAACAGTGCTATTCAAAGTGTAAGGAGCTCTGGTAGCATAGTGGTTATGAATCAAGCTGCGAACCTCAAGGTTGGCAGTTCAAAACTACCAGCGGTTCTGCAGAAGAAAGATGAGGTGGTCTGCTCCTGTAAAGATTTACAGCCTCGGAAACCCTGTGTTAGGGTCACTATGAGTCGGAACCGACTCCATGGCACATAACAACAACAACACTCAAAGTGTGGTCTGCAGAGCAGCAACACTGGAATCAACCACCCAGGCATTTGTTATAGATGGAAAATCTGGGGCCCATATGCATTCACATTTTAACCAGATCCGAAGGTGATTCTTGTGCATGTTCAAGTTTGAAAGCACTGATAAATAGAATACATGTATATTTCAACAAGACAGTGAAATGATCACTTTGTAGAGGTTAAAATTTATTTCTACTGAATTATAAGGTGGCAATGGTGATGGCTGTATGTTGTCCTGTCTGTTCCGACTCAGCAACCCTGTATGGGGTTTCAGAGGCTATAAATCTTTACAGGAGCAGGAAGCCTCATCTCTCTCCTGAGAAGCGGCTGTAGATTCAAACTGCTTACCTTGCGGTAGTTAGCAGCCCTTCTTAATCCACTACAGCAAAATAGCAAGCAGCTTTCAGATTTATCTCATTTCATTCTCAAAATAATCCCACAAAGTCAGTTCTAACTCACAGTAACCCTGTTTAGGGTTCGAGTTGGTTCTAACTCACAGTGGCCCTGTATAGGGTTTCTGAGACTATAAATCTTTACAAGAGTAGAAAACTTCATCTTTCTCCTGAGGAGTAGCTGGTGGATTCAAACTGCCGACCTTGCGGTTAGCGGCCCAATGCATAACCCACTATGCTACCAGGGCTCCTTAACCCTACAAAGTAGGCATTATTGTCTATATTTTACAAATAATAATAGTAGCAAAAGGCGCCATGGTGGCACAATGGTTAAACATTCGGCTGCTAACCAAAAGGTCAGTGTTTCAAACCACCCAGGGGCTCTCATGGGAGGAGACACCTACCAACTGCTCCCATAAAGATTACAGTCTAGAAATCCCTAGGGGGCAGTTCCACTCTGTCATATGGGGTCTCTCTGAGTCGAAATCGACTCAATGGCACCTAACAAAAACTATAGTAGCAAAATTATATAGGACTTACGATCTGCCAGGCATTATACTAAGAACTTTATATACAAGATTTAATCTTCATAAAAACCCTTTATGGTAGGTACTATTATTACCCACAGTTTACATATGATGAAACTGAGGTAAACAGAGGTTACACAACTGGCCTCTAATTACACAGTAATCTGTGGTATAGTTCTTAACCACTACTTTCTATGGCCGAGTATATAGTCATAGTGAGGTATATGACAGTCCTAACTGAAACAATCATACTCAAAGACAGCCTACTAAAAAAATCACTGGAACCTAAGGAGAGAGGTCTAAAGATTTTTTTTAAATGTCCTAGAAGAAGTAAGGGAGATAGACTAACATTTAATGAGGGCAGACAGTGTACTAGGCCTGGAGTCAGATATTTTACACACAATTTTTTTAAAATTCAGCCTTTCTAACAAGCTCATTTGTAGGTATTGTTAAGACATTCAATGTATGAAGAAATATAGGCCCTAAAAGTTAAGGACCTTGCCAAATCACATGGTATAACTAAGATTCCAAAACCAGGTAGGACTCTAAAGCCCATGTTCTATGATTTGTTCTGTATCCATTCTTGGCCCAGTCTCATTTCTATAAGTTATTTACATAAGAGCATTGGGGCATGCTGACCATATGTTGCTGTTATTAAGTGCCGTCAAGTCGAGTCGGTTCCAACTCAGAGCGACCTTGTTTAGGGTTTCTGAGGGGTGGCTGATGAGTCTGAACGGCTAACTTTGCAGTTCAAACCAAACTTGCAGTCCACTGCTTATCCTACAGTGCCACAAGAGGAGGGCTGTTAGTTAAGGGAATTAAATATGTGGTAAAACAGGGTTCCTTCCATCCGACCCATAGAGACCCTGTATAGGGTTCCAAGGAATGGCTGGTGAGCTTGAACCACCAACCTTGCAGTTCAAACTGACTTTGCAGCCCAGTGCATTAACCCACAGCACCACACCAGGACTCCAAAACAGAACAGGAATCCAAGGATCAAACAAGATAAGAACAATACGCTAGCATAATGGCATTTAAAAACATCAGGATACTCAAGTAGTGCAATAGTGAATAATTGCTATCAGGACTGAGAGGGTTGGAAATGTAAAGGTAGACATTTTGTAGCAAAAGGAGTAAAGTGGTTGACTTTTCAGTCCAGGAGTTGAGGTCCCTGGGACCATCAAGGAAGCAGAGTGGAGAGTGGGACCCTACCCAGAGAAACGAGGCAGCTACAATGACGTGGAGAGATGCAGCAGCTGGGGACTCTGGACCCAGAGGGGGGAGAGGGGCTGTGTGCTGACAACTGAGGGGCAGGCTTGCAGGGCATATACCCTTTGGTTGTTTGATGATGCATGGAGGGGACTGTAACCATAGCAATGAAATGAAATACAATAGGATGAATGTAAAGCTAATGTTCTCCCATGTAAACGATCATATAATTCACAATAAAACATTAAAATCAAACAAACAAACAAGCTTTCCAGTAGGACACACAGTGATTTGAATACCAGCTTCTATTGCAGTTTGGACTACTGGTGTGAGATTTTAACACCAGCAATGGACTTTGAACCACAAAGTTAGCAGTTCAAACTTATCAGGTGTTCCTCAGGAATCCTATACAAAGTAACTATGAGGTGGAACTGACTCAAAAAGGCTCTAAACAACAACATCACTATTTGGAATATAGGCAAGTAGCTTAACTTCTTTGAGCCTTAATTCCCACATATGTAAAATACAGATAATATAACACATCATGGAACTGCTATAGTAAGGAGGGAATATTTGTAAAGTTCTTGGCACATAAGGCTCAAGAAAAGGTAATGAGTAAACAATTACATTAAATCTAACAAAAAGAATAAAACAAATCAAATAGAATTTCAGAAGGATAAGCACAAGAAAATCTATATTAGAAGCAGTAGATGATGTCAACAGAGCCCAAAGGAAAGATAGTGATGTTTGTTGACTTGAATCTATTAGTCAACCATTTACTAAGTGTCAAAAACTACTGTGAATTTGTAGTAAACACCTTACAAAGGGTGTCTAAAACAAGGAGGCTCCAAACAAGGAGTAATATAGTAATTCCCTAGATTATAGACACTTGGCTAACTTGTACTTACTCTTTAACGTAATGTAAATTTGCCCTGTCATTGAAACAACTGAATATTCATTATAATCTCTTCATGGCAATTATCTTCACTTGCTGTACATCTTTTTTAAAAGGCTTTGAGCCTTTTCTTGGCTAAATAAGAACCATAGACACCTGTTCTGACTTCACTGAGTTGGTTCTGACTCAAAGTGACCTTCTGGCACAACAGAATGAATCACTGCCCAGCCTTGTTCCCACCTCACCACTGCTGCTACACTTGAGTCCATTGCTGCTGCCACTGTGGGAATTCAGCTCATTGGGAGTCTCCCTCTTTGTCACTGACTCTCCAACTTTACCAAGCATGATGTCCTTCTCAAAGATAATATGTCCTTGGTATGACAGACAAATTCTGACTATTTTGGCTTCTAAGGAGCATTCTGGTTGGACTTCTTCCAACATAGATTTGTTTGTTCTTCTGGCAGTCCACGGTACTTTCTGACTTAGATCTACACATTCAACTTAAAGACACACTTAGGAATGGATCTCATTTGTAACCCAAGGACTGATTATCCTGTCTTCAGTTCTGAGTGCTAAACTTCAACATTGTTGTTGTTGTTAGGTGCCATCAAGTTGGTACCAACTCGTAGTTACCTTATGCACAGTAGAATGAAACACTGCCCGATCCTGGGCCAACATCACTATTGTTGCCACACTTGAGTCCATTTATGCTGCCACTTAGCCAATCCATCTCGTTGGGGGTCTTCGTCTTTTTCTCTGACCCTCCACTTTACCAAACATGTTATTCTTCTCCAGTGACTGGTCCTTCCTGACAATATGTCTGTCTGAAGTATGAGAGGTGAAGCTTAGCCATCCTGGCCTCCAAGGAGCACTCTGGCTGCACTTCTTCCAAAACAGATCTATTGGTTGTTTTGGCAGCCCATGGCACTTTCAGTATTAATATTCCTCCAACACCATAACTCAAAAGCATCAATTCTTCTACAGTCTTCTTTATTCACTGTCCAGCTTATGGTCACTGGTAAATTTAGACTCAGTTCAGAAAAAGATCAGAGTGGTAAGAAACTTGAAAGTATAGTAACTAACTAGTCCCTTCTTTCCTGGTTCTATCTTCTTCTACTCCAGACAAATACACATCCCCCCAAAACAGGGCTTCAAGCCAGTTCATTCCAGTTTGACTCCTGGTGAGAATTTCTTTTTCCACCCCAGATATACTGAATCAGAATCTACATTTTAACAAGATCCCATAGATTAACTGGGGTAGAAATGCAAATTCTCAGCAGGAGGTTAAATCAGAATGAAGGGTTCAAAGCCCTGCAAAAAACAAAACAAAAAACCCCCATACTCACTTTCTATACACACCCTTTAGGTTCAACTTTGTCTCAGTACCAAAGTCCCAAACAGACCTGACAGGAGTGATTTGAGGACTTCTGATCCAAACTCTAGGACTCAGAATATCAGACTGGCTGCTGATCTGGCTCTGGCTTTGTATATCAAGTTTAACAACTGGCCCCTGCATTCTTCCTGAAAGTCATCTCCATCTTGTGCCCCAGGTAATTGAATCCTGAGTCACATACTCAAGAAACTGGGACTCAGAATGTCTCCTTGATCTACAGCGCCATTACTCCCTCAAAGGAATATCGCTGGCCAGGAGACTCAGCAACTAGGAAATGACAATCATTTCAGAAGCTAATGACCTCAGACATTTCAAATCAACTAGATCATTACTTACAAATCCAAGGATGCTCTCAGATGAATTCATACATGCTCACAAAATAATACAAACTGATCAGCTTATTTACCTAGGAGGAACTTGTAAACCTACAAAGAATTAAGCCAGGAAATGCTGCCTGCAACCTGGCCATCCTCACTGTAGTGCTCCATTTTCAATTCCAATTAGAATTGCGCTCAGCTCCCTGACAGGACTCAGACAGTAAAATCTGGTAACTCCTAGGTCCCGATTCTCAGGGCAACTGATGGAGTAACATGAGCTTCCCTATGGAATAGCCTTGTCAAGTTGGAAGGTTTTCCTGGCTGAATCAGAACAGCCTGGGTCTCATTTTATTCAATACTCACTTAGAGAACACGCTTCTCTCTGGTGAATGCCATCTGCAGAGGACATCAGGTGTCTTGATGACCCCCTCTTTTTTTTTTTTTTTTAAACCATGTAGAATGGTTCCATTTCCACTTCTCAGTGGATAAAAACTCTGCTTTTCTTTGGATGAAAGAAGCCATAGTAAATGACTATCTTTGAGAACTTTGCCTTATTGCTTCTCTCCCAGGGAATAAGTACAGCCATGACATGGCGCTGCAGGAGAATGTGCTGGACCACAAGGTCAGTTTGAACTGAAAGGTTGATGGTTCACCTCACCAGCTGTTCCTTGAAAACCCTATACAGGGTCACTATGGGTCGGAACCAACTTGATGGCACTCAACAACAACAACGTCCAAATTAAGATGTTTCTCGGTGCTTTCATATAGTTCACAATAGTGCTACATCTAGTTCCACAGCCAATTTGTAAACAGGTCTTCCCTTCCTAAAAGGGGCCTGGATGCCTAAACTTACTTCTAGATGGTCCCAAACCATCCTAACAGTACCCTGGTAACTCTCTGGATCAGCAGTTCTCAAACTTGAACATGTATCAGTATTACCTAGAGGCTTGTTTAAACACACTGCTTGATAGCACCACAGAGTCTCTGATTCAGTATGGTGGGATTCAAAATTTTGCATTTATAACCAAGTTATCAGGAGATACTGATATTGCTGGTCTAAAGACCACTGCTCAAAATCACAAATATTTCAAGTCATTTCCAGGACTACAGTGGTGAGAGCTGAGGCAAGATGATGCTATGTATCTTGCCTGCATGCATTGTAACATTCATGGCTTTGTCCTATGCAGAAAACTCCTTATTCTTATAGAGTAATTGTCAATTGGATCTTACAGGTTACGTATTCAGGAGTCTAAAACATGACAATTCACATTAACAAATTAATATAGAGACATTTTTTTTTTATGTTTTATTGTGAATTATATGGTATTTTACATGAGAGAACTTTAGTTTTACATTCATTCCATCGTATATCATCTCATTGCCATGGTTCCAATCCACTCCATGCCATCATCAACCAACCAAAGGGTATATCCTAGAAACCCGCCCCCTACCCTTCCCCTTCCTTCCCCTCCCCCCAGTTTTCGGTCCACAGTCCCTTTCCCTCTCTGGATCCAAAGTCCCCAGCCGCTTCATTGCTCCACGTCATCGTCTCTGACTCCATCTCAGGCACCTCTGTTTCTCTGGGTAGGGTCCCGCTCTCAGCTCTTCTCCATTGAAGGTCCCAGATAGCTCCGCTCCTAGCCTATAGAATTAATCACTCCCTTCCTTGTTCCAAATCGCCTACCTTTGCATTTCCAACCCTCATAATCCGTCCTGATAAGCATTATTCACTACAGTATCACGAGTTACCCATCTGTATTTCCTTTCATCTGCTCTGCCCAGACAGATTGAATAGTACACACTGGAGATTCTGCCTTCCTCCATGCTCCCTAGCACTAGGTTCCCCCTTGAAGGCTTGTAAGCCAGTCACTTCTTGCCTTTGTAGTTCCCCCCAACATAGAGACATTTTGTAACCAAGAAATGGTACTTATGTAAGAGATTCTAGGTCCAAGGAGATGTGGGAGTAATACCTGTTCTGTTCTCTTCTCTGTCCTTTGCCTCACCAGCTGCATTTTTTAAATCTGTACAGTGCTCAGAACAGTGTTTAGTACATAATGAGCACTCGTTAAATATTAGCTATTATTATGATCACAAGTTTTCACGTGGGCTTTTACCAATGTTTATAGGTCTGGAAGGACAGCATGACAACAATTACAGGTTTCAACTACTTTCCAAGTTCAAGTGGTTCTAGAAGTTCCACTGGAAACACAAGTTTCCAGCTGCTTTTAATATTTTTACAAAATCACCTCCAAGACTAGCATTTCCCCAATTTGATGTCAATTACAAAAGAAAATGTTTGGATGGGTAAAGGAAAAAAGGGGAAAAGAGAAGGGGATGGTTTTTAATTTTCTCTGATAACTCTATTTCTTAATAATGCTGACTTTAACCCATAATCACAATGGCACACTACCATTCAGTTCCAGATATGTCAGATGGTTTCTGTTCCAGATATGTCAGATGGTTTCTCTAAAACATTCAGAATCCTAACCCAACAAGGTCGATTTAAAAAAAAAAAAAAAAAAGCACATCCAAAAATCTTGTAAGTTTAATCTTGCTCACAATACCACTTTTAATTCCTTGAGCTAGTCAGAAACACTCGTTTCTCTTCACTTTGGGGCTTTTCCTGGTATGGAAACGCTAGGACCTCCTTAGTGAGGCAAACAAACAGCCATTCCAAAAAAACACACCCAAAGACATGTTTGCTTGTGGTCAAGTAACACAGTCAAGATCTCAAACTTTTCTCTGAGTAACTTTTTCTTCCTTTACAAATTAAAGGAAGAAGATGTAGAAAGTATAGAAATGAAGCAAAAAGAGAAAATCCCAACCTCCTTTTCCTTGGAAAATCCTCTTCCTCTTCAACTTTTATATTTGACAAGAGTTGAAAAAGAAAATCTGGTAACTTATGTACAGACAACATGGGCAAATTGGAGGTGCTATGGAAAAAAAATACTGAAAAGAAATGTAGTCTGTCTCATCCCAGTATTAGTAGACAAATATACACATACACTTCCCCATTATGCTGACAATAATAGTCATGTGCCATGCATAACGTCAGTTCGACCACATATACTCTATGGTTCTGTAAGTTTATAATGTAGTTAAATGCTATGGAGTCAGTTCCAACTCATAGAGACGCTGTACAGGGTTTCAAGGAGCAGCTGGGGTTAGCAGTCTACTGCTTATCCACTGACCTTGGGGTTAGCAGTCTACTGCTTATCCTATAGCGCCACATCAGGACTCCAGAGAATGGATGTCGCAAATGCAACAGCTTCATACACACAACACATTTTGTTTCTCTTGTACACAAAGCAATTACACAAAAAGTGTATAATGGTATAGCACATACATAACCTATACTCACCAGTGGCTCCTTAGAATCCTTATACAGGGTGGGAACCGATTAGACAGCACTTAACAACAAAAACATAAGACATTATGAGGGGCTTCAAAGAGTTCATTAGAAAATTTCATTATATTTTAATTCCATTTTTCCATGAAGGCCCCTTATGTGTCTTGATAGTCATAATAAATATCTGTTACTTGCTTACATATGTACGGTACTTTCCAGCTAAAAGTTTACTGTATATCTTTGATTCATAACATCCAAACTCATGTATCTCATACCTCTAATGTTGTAGTGTTACCTGTTTGATTTACTATAAGAAACATTACCATGAAGCGCTTTATGGCTCCCAAACACAGCAAAACTAATGCTAGAGATAGCAGCAGCTAAGAGGCAAAGTAGTAGTACAGGAATGGAAGTGAAACAAAAGGTTATTAAAGAACATGAAGCTGGAGAGTCAGTGAGTGCTATTACTGATCACAATTTAAGCATGTAGCACTCAACAATCAAAAACAAAGAAAAAATTCTCCATGCTGTTACAAGATCAACTCCACTGAAAGCTACAAAGCTAAGAAAAATGCAAAAGGGACCTATACCAGATATGGAGAAATTGCTAATGACATGGATTGAGGATCAAACACAAAAATTAATCCCTCAGAGCACTCTGATAATCACTGTGAAGGCATAAAGCCTGTTTGTGATGCAGAAAGAAAAAGCAGGACCAGACTCCAAAATGATGTTCACATAATGCCCAAATCATGTAATATCCTATTTCACAGACCATAACGTGATCGTAAAGCAACACATGACTATATTTGAAGACTAATCCTGGTGTGACACTATAGGATAAGTACTAGACCTCAAGGTCAGCGGTTCAAATCCACTAGTCATTCCCCAGAAACCTCATACAGGGTCTCTATGAGTCGAAATTGACTCAACAGCACTTAACAACAGTAACAACACATAAGGCAAAAGACTGGTTTTATGAAGGCAAAGAACAAACCTGCAACATTCTAAGAGGTAGTCAGAGACTTATTAAATCTCCCCATTACAGTATATCATTTCTTTTATAAGTAAATCTTCAATACACATACAGCCACACCTCTGTAGGGAAATTTGTGAATGGCTGAAATTTGGACTGTTAAAGCCACAAATGCCAAGGGAAGCTTTTTCTGGTGCATATGTACACAGGTGTGTCATGAATAGAAATACATAGGTAAGACGGGAAGTGCACTGGAGAGAGAGCACTGCATTTAGAATCAGGAGACACGGATTTGAGTACCAGTATGACTGACAGCCTCTGAACATCATCTCTACCTGTTATAAGAGAATCATCCTAAGCAAAACAATACTTGCTTTACGGGCTCCTGTGAGGAATACATGATCTCTAAACATTATGGTGTGGTGCTGTAGGATAAAGCATTGGACAGCATGATCGGTGGTTCAAACTCACCTTGGGAACCCTAGAAAGGGTCACTATGAGTCAGAACCAACTCAACAGCACTTAACAACAACAACATACATTCTTCAACAAACATACTTTGAACCTTCAGAATGTACACTAAGGATGCAAAGGCGATTGAATCCTTGCCCTCATCGTGTGTGTTCTTCTTCCTTGTTGAAATCCATACAATTAAAGAAATGCTTAGAATTAAAGTCAGGGAGCCCCCAAAATATACTGAACAAGGGCCTGGAACATAGCAACAGATAATAAATGATGCTGAGTGGACAAACTACACTTCCGCTTATGATCTTAAAACCTTTGATCTCAACAGCTATTAACAAGGAACAGCAGAGACTGATACAGAGTATCACCTCAATCACTGGCAGAACAGACACTTCACAGCAATACTCAGAAACATTTAGAGGAGAAAGCAAAAATGACACATCCCACAGTAGGGCTCAGTAGTGTTTCCACTGATCATATAAAATTCCTCCATCTCCGAAAACCCCTAAAAAGCTGTGGAAATAGTGCATTTTATCCTCAGTGATAACTGCTGCAAAATTGTTGTAGACTAGAGTTTTTCAGTTTATAAAGTCAATCACTAAAGTTTTGGGGACACATAGTTGAATAAATTGGACCTATAATCACTACTCATGGAAGCAGCAGTCAATAGATCAAATGATGTACTGTATTGGGCCAATCTGCTGCACAAGACCTCTTTAAAGAGTTCAAGAGCAAAGATACCAATCTGAAGAGTAAGGCATACCTGACCCAAGCCATGGTATTTTCAATCGCCTCATATGAAAGTTGGACAATGAATAAGGAAGACAGGAGATGGATCAATGCATTTGAGTTATGGTGTTAAAGAATATTAAAAGGACTGCCAGAAGAACAAACAAATCTGTGTTGTAGCCAGAATGCTCCTTAATGCCAGGATGGTGAAACCATCTTTCATACTTTCATACTGATAACATACATGTTATCAGAGGTGACCAGTCCCTGAAGAAGGACAGACTTGGTAAAGTGGACGGTCAACGAAAAAGATAAAGACTCCCAATGAGATGGACTGACACAGTGGCAGCAATATGGGTTCAAATGTAACAACTGTGAGGAGGGCACAGGACCAGGCAGGGTTTCATTCTGCTGTGCACAGGGTCACTATGAGTCGGAACCTACTCAACAGCACCTAATAACAGTTGAATAAATACTAAACATATTAAACAAGTATCTATCTTTTGATTTAGAAGTTAACTAGTTACACACTTGTAGGAGTCCCTGGGTGGTGCAAACGGTAACATGCTCTCTACTAACTGATTCAAGAACACCCAGAGGGCCCCTCAGGAGAAAAGTCTGGTGATCTGTTTTAATAAATTAGTCATGAAAACCGTATGGAGCACAATTTGAATACACTTGGGATTGTCATGAGTCTGAATCAACTCAAGGGTTAATTTTTTGTTTGGAAACATGTAACTCTGTTTCTGGAGTCCTGGTGTGGGGCTGTAGGCTAATGCGTCAGACTGCAAAGTCGTGTGAACTGCAAGTTGGTGGTTCAAACTCACCAAGTATTCCTTGGAAACCCTATTTAGGGTCGCTATGGGTTGGAATCTATTCACCAGCACTTAACAATAACAACAGCTCTGTTTCTAAGAAATATAAAATTTTTGGGGAATAAACCAGGGTTTCTCAATCTTGGCACTAGACATTTTTTGACAAATAACTCTACTGGGTGTGTGTGGAGGGGCAGGGGAAGTATAATCCTGTGCATGGCAGAATGTACAGCTTCTTCTCTGTCCTTTATCCACTAGATACTAGTCGCATTCCCCAGTCATAACAATGTCTCTGTTGTTGTTGTTGTTGTTGTTGTTAAGTGCCACTCAGTTAGTTCACAGTGTTTCCAAAGAGCAGCTGGTCAGTTCACAGGCCAGTGCCCATCCTACCTACAGCACCAACTAATGTTTCCAGACATTGACAAATGGTCCCTAGAGGGTAAAACTACCCTGGCTGAGAACTACTGAGATAAAAAACAAAATTAGAGTTTTTTTCACAGAAACTGTTAAAGATATGGAAGATGAGTCTAACTGTTATTCTTTTATTCTAAGTATGAGTCATTTTTTAGATCATCAGATGACCTTTAAAAGTTTTATCTGAAAAAAAAAAGACCAGTATGCTAAAGATAATCTCTAACCTCGAAAGAACAAATAAACCAACAAACCAAGGGATGGTGCAAAAAAGTGTTAATGGCATAAAACACGCTGCAGGTAGCTTCGCTAACTTACACATACACAAGAACCGGTCAGAATTTCTAGGTTATTTTAAAATCTTCAGTTTCATCGTTACAGAATAAGCTTAGCTTTTCTCCCTTGTTTTATCTGGGGAAAAAGAAAAAAATACCTTTCTGGTATCACAGAGGGCAAAAATACTATTATCACTATAAGAATCCAACTGTAGCAGTTACTGAGCAATCTGTAACTACAAGGGATTTTGCTTTATTAAATTAAGCAGGTCTCTCAAAAGTTCCTTGAGGAAAGAACAGATAAAACAGATTCAGAAATAAAATACCTGGAGTCACAAAGAAAACTGGGGTTCTTGAGGTCTACCTAGTCTTCATTGCTGCTGCTGTTGTTAGGGGCTGTCTCATAGCAATGGACCAGGGGAAACAACTGGACAGCCCTTAACAACAGCAATTTATCCATCAGTGCCACACCAGGATCCCTACTCATCATCAGTGCCTCCCAAAAGGCCTAGGTTTCACTTGCCAATCTTTCTCTTTAGAAAAAAGGTCAGGTTTGCATGCATCTTTAAGCTTTTAAAACTGTATTTCAGCACTCAAAATTATAATCCCAAACAAGATAGAATATACAGAAATTTTAATAAAATGTTGTTTATAAAAAAAGCAAATGGTCATTGAGAATTGAAGGAATCCCAGGATGGTGCAAACGGTTAATGCACTCAGCTGCCAACCAAAAAGTTAGAGGTTGGGTTCATCCAGTGACACCGTGAGAGATAAAAAAACATCAGTCATTGAAAACTACGGAGCACAATTCTGCTCTGGCTTACATAGGGTTGCCATGATTCAAAATGAACTGGGCCTTGTTTTGCTTTTTAAGAATCTAAAAAGCTAATTTTTTAAAAGACAAGATCCAGGTCATGTAATAATGAATGGGTCCACGGTAATAAAGGAGTACTGCTGTGGCACTGTAGGGTAAGCACTGGATTGCTAACCACAAGGTCGGCAGTTCAAACCCACCAGCGGCTCCTCTGAAACTCGACAGAGGGTCACTATGTGTCAGAAGCAACTCAATGGTACATAACAACAATGAAGTATATTAAAACCTATGCAAAGGCAAATTAACTAGGTAATTTCAACACTGAATTAGCCAGCTGTTCAAGTAATTAATAGACATTTCAGTCTTAAAGTCACAGAACCTGGCAATCAATTCTAGGAATAAATTCTGGGTTCAGAATAATTTCAACTTTAGTTTGAGCTGTGACACCTGTACTGGATTAACAACCACAACAACAACAGGAAATGCTGTACGTGTTTGTGTGTATGTTTTGGAAGAGTTTGATATTTTACAGGAAACAGGCCTATGTGGGGGAGTCGAAAAGTATTATCACTTTTAGGGGCTCAGTTCATACATGTTCAAGTTTATTCCAAACAAAACACGTGCCTTTGACCAGTGGTTGGCTGCAGACAAGTTCTCTCAATAGTATATTTGTCTTGTCTCATTGGTGGTGGTGGTTATGTGCCATGGAGTCGATTCCGACTCATAGAGACCCTCGACAGGGTTTCCGAGGCTATAAATCTTTACGGGAGCAGAAAGCCTCATCTTTCTCTCACTTAACAGCTGGTAGTTTCAAACTGCTGACCTTGGCGGCTCGCAGCCCGATTTGTAACCATTACGCTACCAGAGCTCCTTGTCTCATTAAGGTGCCTTAAAAATAAAAATTAAAAAACAGTGACTTCCAAAGGGATCTGATGGGCCAGTTAAGTTCAAGGCAAAGAGGTCAGTTCAGAAGATTATGCTAACTGTTTCGGTGATTCCCAAGGGGTCATCCTGGGAGATTTTCTCAAAGGACAGAGGGTGATCATTGGGGCTTATTAAAAAGAAGTTTTAAGAAAACTGCAAACTGTATTGGTGAGAAAAGGGCCAAGAAAGTTGCACCGAGCAATGTTTTTCCTTCACAACAATGCACCTGCTCATTCTTCAAGGTCAACAATGGCTGCATTTCACTGGGAAGCCTTGCTGTACCCACCGGACGGCACTGATCTTCAGACTTCTTTTTGATCCCTAAACTCAAAGAACATGAAAAGGAACAAAACTCAAGTCCCTTGAGGATGCTGACACTACTGTTTTGACATGGTGTAAATTCAAGAATACAAAATTCTTCAGGGATGAGTTCGAGAGATGGAAACACTGCCTTCAGAAGTGTACAGACCTTGGTGGAAGATATGTCAAGAAACAATAGCTTCACATTTTAAAATTTGTGTTTAATACAGGGTTCCATTATTCTGTAGCACTACTTTTTGACTTTCCCCCATATAACAGAAACTGTCTTTCCCAGAGAAGAATTGAGTGCTTTTCTCAAAAGCGGAAATTGAAGAAAATGTCCCCTCTAATCAAGCTCACCAGCTGCTCCTCGGAAACCCTATGTAGGGTTGCTATGGGTCAGCACCAACTCGACGGCACTTCACAACAACAACAATCTACTAGTTGGGCTGCTAACCTCCAGGTCAGTAGTTTCCAACTACCAGCCATTCCAAGGGAGAAAGGTGAGGTTTTCTGCTCCTGTAAAGATTTATAGCCTCAGAAACACTATACAGGGTCACTGTGAATTGGAACTGACTCCGTGGCACGTAACCACCAATATACTGTTTTGGCCTCCTCATATTATAGTCTGAACATCAGAGATAACTAATTTTTAATAAACAATAAACACTTTTCATGGATTAAGAGTTTTTCAATCCTCTCTGACTCCCTGGTCCCCCTATCTGTTAGGTTCTTGAAAATCAGATGTGAAAAGTGCAATTTCAGGAGGTACAGGAACTCCAGCACTGGGGAGTACAGGCTACACTACCTTTCTGATGAACATTTTCCCCTATGTCAAAGGATAGAGAAATAGAAAACAGTGCCTATTCCAGTGGTGTGGAGTATCTGGGAGATGCAAACTAAGCCCTTGATTACTAGTTGAAAAATTGGTGGTTCAGACATTGTCCTAGCAAAATTTCAAGTCCTTGAAAACTCTACAGAGCACAGTTCTACTCTGCACACATGGGGTTGACATGAGTCAGAATCCACTCATGGCAACTATCAACATTCCAGTGGCAACCAAGGAGCAACCAAGAAGTTATTATGTGGAGAAACGTACAGGAGAGAAATGTTACAGTAATTACTTTGGAAAAAGAAAATACCTCTGGATATCTTGAGACATTAAGGCAGAATGGCAAAACTTTCTGCATGAAATGAATGAAATTGCCCTGGAGGTTTTAGTGTCTGAATAAAGAGATCAACATTAGGGGCTATGACTTAAATCTTAACACTGTAATGGACCAAGTATTCAGATGTAAAATGAGGTTTTAGTATATGTGTGTGTATATATATATATATATTTTTAATTTTATTGTGACTCGAGTGAAGATTTACAGGGCAGATCATCAGTTTTACATCCAACAAACCATACGCTTTGTTTCATCTCAATGACTCAATGCCCTCCCTGTAACAACAGTTATCCCATTTCCTCCCTATGGTTCCTATTTCCATTCCACCCTCTTTTCCAACCCCTCTGAACCTTGTACCTAGGTAAATGTTGACCATTCCATGGCGAGCGTACCTGGTGTTCCTCCTGTTTATAATCTATCCATTGCTTAGCTGAAAACCAGACCATAAAGGCAAGTTACAGACGTGAAGGGTGGCAAAAGGGTCACAGTCTCAGGTTCCTTCAGTCTCTTTCTGACAAGTAAGCCCAGTCTCTTTTATAATTTTGAGTTTTGCTCCCCATTGTCTCTCACTCTATCCAGGTCCTTCTAATGTGATCCCATTCAGAGCAGTTGATAGTTGAAGTAGGGCACCATCTACTTCTTCTGTCTTAGAATCATGGAGACTGATGTTCAGGTGTTCCATTAATCCAGTGGACTAATTCCAAGGATCTTCAATTTTCATCACTCTTCTTTCTTCCACACAATAGTTGTACCTCAGATAACCACTCATGAGCTTTTAAAATCTCTGTCACTACTCACCCAAGCAGGATGTAGACAGAATACTGTCTTTGTAGACTATGCTTTGACAACTGACCATCAAGAACCTAACAGATAGGGGGACCTATCTCTTTAAAACCATTTGGTTTAGACGTCCCTGAGTGGTACAAATGATTAAGTGCTTGACTACTAGCCAAAAGGCTGGCAGTTCAAATCCACCCAGAGGCCTAGCAATCTGCTTCTAAAAGCTTTGACAATCCTATGGAGCACAGTTCTGCTCTGAAGCACATGAGGTAGTCAGCATGAGCTGGAACAGATTCAACAACAACAAAGTTTCCAATGGAAACAGTTCTATACCAGCTGTCCCTCAGAAACTATGTGAGTTGGAATTGTCTAGATGTAAGCACTTAACAAAAACAACTCCTTGGGAGGGTCTATGTAACTTTTCAGTTCATTAGTTAAGTACTATAAGAATCCCGCAAGAAAACTGCCAGATCCCTTAATATTCACAAAACTAAGTTCAAGTACCTCCATAGGCTCAGGCATTTTAACAAACTAAAATTCTCATATCCAAGTAGTATTTTACCTACTTGTTAGTTTCTGGCAATAATGAAAATAATGACAATTCTCCAACTTTCGCACCTCTCCTTTTCCTCTCTGGAAGACTTCAATTTAACATCATGAATCATTTGTCCCTGACGCATGGCTACTTCCGGGGGGACAGATGACATTTAGCACAGGACATGTAAGGCTGTGGGAAAAGGGAAGTTCTTGGCTGCAAGAAGCAGGACAAAACCCCTGCCCTTGGGAAAGGTGCCAGAAAGTCCACTGTAGGGCAATTAAGTTTTTAGCTTTAAAAGATCCCATTATAAGAACAAAATTCACAGCAGGGTATTAAAATAGGTCTTTGATAACTACTCAATGCAAGATTTTCTAACATTCATAAGAATCCATGTTAGTTGATTACTTCCAGGGCAAATATTTTTTCCCTTGAGACTGGCTTAAGCCAACTTGGTTCTAAATTTTTCATTTCTCAAAAAAAAAAATAAATAAATAATGGCTAACTTTACTAAGAGCTAAGTAAGCAGTGAACTAAGTACTCAGTATACATTAGTTTGTTAATACAATACTATAAGCTCTAACCTGAACTCTAAAGTAAGAAAGTCCTTCAGAGGCTTTAAAAATTAAATTAGATTATTGTTTAAGAAAACAAAATCATTAATCATTTTTAGAAAGTGTTTCCTCGGTAAGAGACACACTATAGGAGTTGTTAAAGCCATTTGGGTTTAAAATAAAAGTATGAATAACAGTCTATATACTTTAGAAAAGTATACTATTTTCCTATCTATCAATTACTACTTGATATCCATGTACAACCAAAGACCCTAAAAGGCTCAAATACTGAATTCAAATATCCTTAGAGTCCTAATAAAGAGACTTCGTTTTACGGCTTATGTCAAGGACAAAGTTCTCGTCACAACTCATATCCAAAAAGACAAAAACGCTAAACCAAGGAACTTCACCTATTTTTCTCTGAACTACACAGACATAGAACCATAGAATAAAATAGTCTTTTAACTATTCTCTGAGGTCAGATTTGTTATAATTTTACAAATTCAATAAAATTACCATGTTCAAGTCAAGTTACAAATGTTGAGTATAGGCTTTATAAGAATAAAATGAGTAATTGACTAATCACATGAGAATGAAGGTTAATACTGACATGTAGAAATAGCGCCTGTGCACTGCCAAGTTTACAACCTTCGTCCATTTAGAAAAGTTTTTGTATTTACATATAAACATATCAGAAAAGGGAATGTATTACACAAAAATGTCTGGGTCTTTATAATTTAGAAAAGTAATATTTTTCATACCTGGCAGCAGGAATAGTGATTTCTCTTGTGCAAAAGAAAGAGATGCAAAGAAAACAGAATTCTGATTGTGATCACACTTACAAATGGAGAGTTGCCAACTCTGTCATAAAGAACACCCCCCACACACACACAACAGTGATTTCAACACAATTCCTTACATAGACTGTAAAATGTACATCTACTGGCAATACATCATTCTGAGTAAAGGCCTTCCATTTTTCCCTCTTTTTCTGCATCTTTTGCACTGTACTTTATTTAAGAAGTGTCACTAAAATCAAACATACATATCAATACCAAAATCCATATAAGGAGTCCTGGTGTGGCACTGTGGGTTAATGTGCCAGATTGCAAAGCCGTTTGAACTGCAAGATTGCGGTTCAAGCTCATCAGCGGCTCCTCGGAAACCCTACAGAGGGTTGCTGTGGGTTGGGATCGACTCGATGGCACTTAACAACAATGTCCCTATTTAAGCATCTGAGCAAAAACTGGCCACTAGCTTCTTGGGAAGTGATGTCATATAATAAAGGGTACATTGGTCATGGAGGCAGAAAGACACAGACACAGGTGGAAATCTGGGTAATCGTCTCTGTCTGATTGTTCTAGTATGCAAAATGAGGATACTAATTCCAATCTTGTGAGGATTACCTGCATGTGAAATGCACAGAGTCTAACTGGAGGCAGGAACTCAGAAAAGTTACTGCTATCCACCTTTGCTCCTTAAGGACAGAGCCTATTTTTTCTTGTAAGCCAACTGCAGACTCTACAATTATTGAGAACTGAAAACTACAAAGTCAAGAAACATCAGAGTTACAAATGAGGATTTGGTATATCAGTTCAACACATGAGTAGATGGGAAATTAAGCTATGAAACAATAATGACAACTTTCTCTGGACCTGGGGGCTCAGAACCATAGTCTCGGGCGTCACCAAGGTCCACTGGCATAACACAGTACGCAGAGAACAATGTTCTACAGTCTACTTGGGTGAGCAGCAACTGGGATCTTAAAAGCTCATCATGAGCGGCCATTTAAGGTACAATCATTGGCTTCTCGTTGTCCAAGGGAAAGGAGTGATAAAAATCAAAAACATATACAAATAATTAGTCCAATGAATCACATGAACATCAGTCTTCATGACCTTGAGACCAGAAGATCTAGATGGTGCCCAGCTACCATTACCAATTGCATTAAAAGGGATCACATTAAGAACTCATGGATAGAGTAAGAGGAAAATGTGGATCAAAACTCAAAATCATATAAAAGACCAGGCTTATTGGTCAGATAGAGACTGGTGGAACCCCCAAGACAATGGCCCTTAGTCACTCTTCCCATCTAGAAATGAAGTCATCCCCATGGCTCAATTCAGCCAAACAATGTTGTTGTTGTGAAGTGCCACCAAGTCGATTCGGACCCATAAAGACCCTGAATAGGTTTTCCAAGGAGCAGCTGGTGAGCTTGAACCTTAAGACCTTGCAGTTCAAAGGACTTTGCAGTCTGAGGCATTAACCCACAGTGGCGCACCAGGACTCCAGCCAAACAATAGACAGGTCTATAAAGGGAATACAAACACTGGAGAGGTACACACACCTTAGAATAATCAACCATCTGCGATCAAAAGGGCAGCATTTACCCAAGGACAAGTTCAGAAGAGTTAGGAAAGGAGAAGGACTAGAAGGGAGGAAGTAGGATAAGTGAAGGTACATTAAGGGGATTGCAATTAATGAGATGAAACAAAATGTATGAACTGTTGAATATAAAACTGATGATCTGCTCTATAAACCTTCACCCAATTCATACTAAAAATTCTAAAAAAAGATGACCCTCCCCCCAAAATCAAACTAGATATCAAAGTAAGCAAAGTCCTTAAAAATTAGCCACATGCAGAACTACTTTTCATTCATTCCTCAGTGTTTTCAGAATGCCCTATGTGCTAGTCATTATGCTAAACGATGACCTAGGACACAGTTTCAGTTCTCAGGGAGCTTACAGCTGTAGCTGTGATTAAGCTTAAACTTTTATCTGTGATTAAGCGCTGTGAAGGGCAGGTACGTGGATCCTCAGAGCCAGTAGCAAGAAATCTAACCCAGTTAAGGAGATCAAGAGAGGCCTTCCTCAGGAAGTGAAAACTGAGAGCTGAAGGATGAAAAGGGAGTGAACAGTGGGAGGTATTTCTAAACTGAGGGAAACAGCTTGTGCCAAGACCCTACAGCAAGAGGAAACACGACAAGAATGCAGGACCAAAAAGGTCACTGAGCCTGGAGCAGAGATGTGCAGAAGCAGTAAGGTTCTAAATGCTGTAAACCCTATTAGAGTTGTAACCTGGCTTTCAAGAGCATTAGAAAGTCACTGAAGATTGAATGAATGCTTATTTTGAGGGCAGACAGGTTGAGGAAATATGCAACCAGATTTGTGATTTGCAATTTGACTCTGGCTTTTCATATAAGGTAAAAGTCTTGGACTTGCATAACTGGATGGGAAGAAGGTACCCATTCCAGAAGGATCTCCCTCAAAAAATTCTTTAGATCAGCTTACACACATTAAAAAGGACAACTGCATTTCACTTTTGCCTAAAACTGAGTTAACTCAGTTTGATCCCTTGCTACCTTACCTATGAAATTGGGTTCCAAGAGATTTCATTTCTTTTTTAAAAAACAGTTTATGTTGCAATGCCTTCAATGTAACAGCGGTCTTCCCACTTCCTCCCTGGGTTTCCCGTTTCCACTTATCCATCTTCCCTTTTGTTTGAACTGTAGTTTTGAGGCAAATGCTACTCTTTTGGTCTCATATTATTGATTGTTCTGAGAAGCATGTTCCTCACAAGTATTGCTATTGGCTTTATAGGCTATTGCTTGGCTGAAATGTGATGCCACAGTTGGCTCAGCTTCAGGTTTGAAGAGTGTCTAAAGGACACAGTCTTGTGGAAGTTCCGCCAGTCACTAGCAGATTTTTTTTTTTTTTTTTGCTATTTCCCAAAACCAAATTGATTGCTTTTAAGCACAAGGATTTTCCAACAGTGAAGGTATTTCCAAGATTTTGACAGAGTTTTGAAATCAATTCCAAATAAGTTCCAAAACTGGTTTGAGCAATGGGGCAACATTATGGAATGAGTACGTAATTTCCCATTACAACTACTTTGATGAGGTTAATGTGCTCCTGTTTAACTTAAATATTTTAAAGATCTTTATAGTTAAGAGTGTACTCCCTTATGTGATAGTAAACTAAATGGTGAGATTACTAGGCATCATCAAACCATCTATGCAGCTTTCATGTTTGTGTTTCAACATTTTGAGATGCATAGAGAAAACAACATTTTGTAGAAAACAAGAGGTATGATTTAAAATGTATCTATCTATATATATATACATATAAAATCTCTTGACCTTAACCTATGAATGTTATACTGTTTCTATCCAGTAATGTTTAATGTCCATTGCATTCATCCTAATGTGAAAATTAAGATTTCTATTAAACAATACCTGTATGTATGTATGTATACACACTATATACAGAATAAGATCAAGTTAATATCCTTATCAATACTCTAATATTTGCTTTCCCTGGTTTTCATTTGCAACCTAATGCCGTTTTCATAGTAGCATACTGCTGCTTTTAAATCTTAGAAACATAGAAACTTCAAACTTGACTAGTCCAAGGAAAATTAGGTGAAAGGGATTTGCCCTTTTAAAATCAACTGAACACATCACACCTTAATACTGAAGTATTTCACTAATTCTGACAGGATAGGCTCCTAGGCCATCTGCTTGCATTAGGTCCGGATTAGTATTTCATGAACACTCAACTGCAGTTACCAGGATGTTACCATTTCTTGTACGCAACAGAATTCTTTTTTTTTTTTTTCCATGCTGATTTTAATCTCAAGGCATCAAAAGACAAGACAGTGATCTGAGGCCAAACATGTCATCTCCACAAATGAGGAGAAAAGTCAAGGACTTTAAAAAGATCCGGTATTAAACAAACCCATTAGCTAGTATGAGTTTGTAAAACTAGAGCTACTTCCACAGTAGAGACTGTGTTAACAAATGTGGTCCCTGGAAAAAGGGCTGGACAGCTTTCAATATTCACCATTTTCTTATCTTCAGGTAAAAAAAATTTTATTTTTTTTAAACACGGACTCTAACTATAGCTATATTTGAGCATAGATAAGGCTGGAGATGGGCAAGGAATAAACAGCGAGAAGCCTTCAAAGTCCCTAATCTCGGCTAGCAGCCTTTCCCATCTGCCTCAGTAGTGCCCAGTGTCTCTCTACAGCTGGAACGTGGGGGAGGGAAAGTTTTAAGGACCCTGACCTTTTCCCTTCCCCAAGCCCCCAAATTGATACCGCAAACCACTTCCTACTGGGGATTGCAGATCCTAAGCTTTAAGGGACAATGGAGCTCAATGTAGGTTTCGGAAAGATGGAGGCAGCAACTGGAAGAGATCGGGGTAGGGAAGTGGGGGTGAGGGGATGCACTCAAACCGGAGTGTCTGAATAGGGAGGCCAAGGCCAGGAGCAAGAGAAGGCCTGGACCTTCCAGAACCGGCCCAGGGCGGCCCTGCCATGGCCTCTGAAGCAGCTGCAGGGGCTCATCTGAAAACCCAGGGCATCTGTGCATCCCTTATACTGAGGCTTTTCCTGCCCGTAAAAACGCACAAACCTTCACGGAAAACTGCATAACATTTATGGGGAGTGGAAGGACCGGCTGGGTGTTCTG
Source organism: Chrysochloris asiatica (assembly GCF_000296735.1). Taxonomy (NCBI): domain Eukaryota; kingdom Metazoa; phylum Chordata; class Mammalia; order Afrosoricida; family Chrysochloridae; genus Chrysochloris; species Chrysochloris asiatica. The sequence goes on along the minus strand of NW_006408610.1, from coordinate 2,772,654 downwards.
CAAACGTGAGGGTGGGAGGGAGGCGGAGGACAAGGGAGACCCCCACTTTCTAGTTCGAGAACTTTAATTACCACCGGGATAGCGGGGTGCAGCAGAAGGCCCATAGGCCTCGGGGACAAAAGAGGCAAGGGGCAGGGGCAGGGTCCAGCGGCGCCCCCTGTCTCGGAGGATGACGACACTGGGCGCGGTCGGGGGGAGGGGACCCCGCAGGCCCGGGCTAGAACGGGGACGCTGTCGGGACAGGGCCTCGGGAAGCAGAGGCCGGCCTAGGCCTCGGGGGCCCGGACACACCCACCGCAGCCGCCGCGACCCGGCTTACCTGCTCCTCCTCGGGAGTCAGCTCCGGCGCCATGTCGGAGCGGGGCGCGGTCGCGGGTTCCATCCCGCTGCCACCCCGCGGACAGAACTCGCCCGGGAGCGCGGGGAGCCCGGGCTGTCGCCTCCGCTTCCGCGTCCCGCGCTCAGCAGCCGGAGGCCGGTTCGCGCATGGTCCGGCTCGCGGGGCCCGTGCGCCCGCTGCGGCTGCAAACGCCGCTTCTGTTTTCGTGAGAAAAAATCTCTCCCAACTGTCGCTCCCTTCTGGGCGGAAATCCTTTTTTCTTTTCCTCGCTCTTTTCCTCACACTCCCCCTCTACTCGCGAAGTGGGGGGCGGGGGGGGGGTAGTGCAAGAGAGCCAGCTAGTAGTCAATCGGGATTAAAAAAGAAGACTTGAAATAAAGAAGTTTCCAAGCCCGAAGCGAAGGAGCAGCGGCGGAAATCTCCCGTAGGCCGCCGACCGCCGCCGACCACCTCCGGATCCGGCTTCCTCCGCGGCGCTGGACACCCGCAGATAGCACGGACACTCCGGAGCCTCCAGGCCGCCCGATCCGGGCGTCCTCTGGGATGCGGGTCCCGGCGACCTGCGTGGCCCCCTCTCCGCCTCGTTCCTCAAAAGCGGCGGCCGAGAGAGGAAGGGAAAGAGGGAGGGAGCAAGGAAAATGCGCCCCCCTCCCGGCTTAGAGCCAACGCTGCGGCCGCCCGAACCTTCCGCGGCTCCATTGAGAAAGTGAGCGTCTCATTCACAAACAGGAGGCGAGCAGGGCCTGGCGGAACGAGGACGTCGTCCGGGAGGGGGAGACAGAGAGAGTACGCGGGGGAAGAGGCGGGAGGAGCGAAGGGAGAAGCCGAGGATGGGGGTCGGGAGGCACCCAGGGCGAGGGAGGGGCTGCGGGGCTGGACCCGAGGAGACGCTGGACTGCAGGAGGAAGGAAGTGTGGATTTTAGAAAAGGTTAAACTAAGCTTCATGGAGGAGAGAGAGAGTACTGTATGTTGGAGTTTGAAAATGGTCTGACGAGCATCTTGACTATCTCCATGCCGTTTGTACACTGAAATGTTACCTCGTCAGCTCCACGATGCTCAGGTGGAAAAGAACAAGACGCAGCTAATCGTGGCCCCATCTGTCAGTCTCTCCTTGCCAGCTGTATCCTGTAGTCCATCATCAGTCTAGCTAATTTTAGTCGCTCACAAAAACAACATCCGATTTTGAACCTCATTCAGGAATCACGCAGCCTTTGAAAGAAAGCCTTTGAATTTTACTCGGGCCAGCGTAGCAGAGAACTAGGGGGTTTTACAGGATTCGAGATAGCTGTGGGGACGCAGGGTGCACAGGGCTAAGTCTGAGATATGTTTGCATCGTTCCATGATGGCACTTAACAACAATGCCAAAGGTAAAGATTCCAAAAGGAATCCAATGAACAAGTTTGTGCCACAGCTAGTCCTAAGGGCTAACGTGGCCACCTAGCACTACCATCTCCAATCTTGAATCCCTGGAACCCAATGTTGTTGTTGTTAAGTGCCATTGAGTCGGTTCCGACCCATAGCGACCCTGTACAGGGTTTCCAAGGCTGTAAATCTTTAGGGGAGCAGAAAGCCTTATCTTTTCTCCCGCGGACCTGCTGGTAGTTTCGAACTGCAGACCTTACTTAAGGTTCGCAGCCCGATTCCTAACCACTACGCTAACAGAGCTTCAATGAGAGAGACCCAAAGACAATGGAGAAGGCTGCCCTTGGTTCTGATGCCTGTTGTTAAGTGCTGTCGAGTCGATTCCGACTCACAGTGATTCTCACAGCGACCCTATATCCGGTTTTCATAGCGACCCTGTATAGGGTTTTCAAGGAGTGGCTGGTGAGCTTGAACCGCCAACTTTGTGGTTCAAACCGACCTTGCAGTCCAGCGCATTAACCCATGGCGTCACACCAGGACTTTGGTTCTGATGCTTATTCTAGTACTTTAAAACCAACGTGTGACTTCACCTCTTTTCTGTATCCGTGCAATAGAAACTCCAGGATGCCCTGGGTGAACTGCAAAACAGAAAAGAAACCCTTGGTACTTGGATCTGGTGTTTTATCCTTTCACCAGAGTGTGGTTGAGTTCATCACCCCATGCAGAGTTACAGTTGCAGCATTTTGCAAACAGACACTCCTCTAGAAAGCAGCCTTATTTAATAAGTACATTTCTATGCTAGGCATCCTGCTGTGCACCAGGATTGCAACAATGAAGACAAAACAATGATCTCTTCCATATGTAAGGGTATGAAATGATCCTTAACCTCTATCACGCAGTGAAAAACAGCAAGACTCAGAACCGTCTGGCGTGCATAACAGGCTGTCATTTGTATAAAGAAAAAAATGAACATATATTCATAAACCTATTTGTACATAGAAAAGCATTGCCTCCCAAGGGTGTCTGGGGAATAGAAATCCCTATATACTCATCTGTACATTTTATTTTTTATTGAAGTATAATATACCTACAGGAAAGTGCAAATATTTAAAAATTTTACATCTTGATGAATTTTTATAAGTGACCCCTGTAACCAGCACCCAGATCAAGAGACAGAACTTGGATCAATTTGCTCCAAGTCCTCTTCATGCCCCATCCCAGTCACTCCATCTTGGCTTCTAACAGCATAGAACAGTTTTGCATGTGTATATATTTAATTTTGGCAAATGGATGAATAATATATTCTAGAGATTTAATAGTAACCTAAGCAAATGCAGTTTTTTTCCTTAGTAGGCAGGCGAACCGCTGTAGAGGTAAATTGGAATAAGAAATGGGGGAACCAGATGAGAGGCTCAAAGCATAATTTACACTTTTACATCAGTTTTACCCCATGATCCTCAGACAACAGAAGTCAGTGGTTTATCCAAGGTTGTACAATTAATTCGTTTCGAGCTAGAACTTGAAGTCAGGGAACAGTACAGAGAACTAATAAAGGCAGAGGTTTAAGAGTGGGCCAGGAGAGAGAACTCAGCAGTGTTTTCAGAGGCACAGCTGTGTGTGGGCGTGTGGGTGTGTAAAGGAACAGTTTTCCGGAATGGTTGCCTATCACAGCCCTAACAGGACAATGCTTGGAAGTTTCAGAGTAAAGACTTGGATAACAAAAGCTGGCTGGCTGGATCCACCCAGGGAGACAAATCTTAAGAGAACCAGAGAATGAGGAGGAAACCACCTGCTTGCCTTTAACTGCAGTCTTTAGCCAATGAAATCCAGTATTTAGATATTAGAGAGGACAGCATTATTTGCAACAGAAGTGGCATCAAGGCCTAGCAAGGAAACTCAGTAAATTAAGAGCACACACATATACTGAAATAATAAGTTGACGTGTCTTACCACGTACCAGATGTTGCTCTAAATGGCTTTCATTCGTTTAATCTCACCATAATAGTTTTGACATAGGAGAAATCATGATCCCATGTTACCAAAAATATAATAAGGTAGCTTCACATGCACTGATACAGCCTTCTTGTGTTTTTAAGTGCTTGAATGCAGGGCCTGGGAGGGAAGGGTAGGGTAGAGGGGAGGGAATGTGGGTGACAGACAAGATTACATTATTCTTAATATGAACAGTAAGGGCCACAATCTGAAAGTAGAAAATCAATTACAAAGAGAGAGTCTCAGGGAGAAAGGTGTTATGAGTTGAGTTGTATTTTTGTTTTTGCTTTTGTTTGTTTGTTTGTTTGGCTTCTAGAGCATAGGTTTCAGGTCTCTGTCTAGAAAGCTTATCTTCCCCTTCCCCCCACCATCGTCACCAGAAAAATCTGACTCATCCTTAAGGTCTCAGCTCAAAAGTCACTTCCTCAGCAAGATCATCTTTAACAGCTCACCAAACTTAACTAGACTCCTTGTTACTCTCACTCACAGAAACCTCTTATTTTTATGAGTTGTTGTTATGTGCCATGGAGCCGGTTCCAATTCATAGCGACCCTGTACAGGGTTTCCAAGGCTGTAAATATTTATGGGAGCAGAACAGCTGGTAGTTTCAAACTGCTGACCTTGAGGTTCACAGCCCAATTCATAACCACTACGCTACCAGGGTTCCTTATTTTTATGAGCGAGGACCACAATTTCTAATTGTGAACAGAAGTCCTTGGATTATAAACATCTGATTTACACGAGAATTATGGACAACTAGTTGCTGTTGCTAAGTGTCGTTGAGTCAGTTCCCATTCATAGCGACCCTGCATAGGGTTTCCGAGGAGCGGCTAGTGGGTTTGAACAGCCGACCTTGTGGTTCCCAGTCCAGTGCTGATCCTACAGTGCCATACCAGGAGTCCATGAACAACTGGTAATTGCACTTTAATGATATGTAAATTTGCCCACACTTTGAAATATTTGAAACAATCCCTTGTTGTTAATGTTACATGGGTTCCCAGTGACCCTGTACAGGGTTTTGAAGAAGCAGCTATACATTTAACTTTTAAATCATTGAGAAAGCTTTGAGTCTTTTCTTGCCCAAGAGGCTAAATAACCATATGCGCCTGTTCCTACTGACCTAGGAGTCTTAATAGACACAGATAGGGACAGATCTCATTTGTAACCCTGTTTTAGGTTCACTGCCTTCCTTATCTTCCCCTTCCCCCTCACCTCCTGGAGTGTAAACTCCAGGAAGGCTGGGCCCCATTTGCCATTTGGCCCCTGTACCTCAGTGTTTAGAGTCTAGCACAGAATAAGCAAGCACTTAAACACAAATGTATCTTCAATGACTTCAATGAAGACAGCCATTGTTGTTAGAGACCTCTATCCTACCATCAGGCTTCCTCCTCCTGCCTTTGTTATAAATGCTCAGATCTAAGAATAATGATACTTCAAAGCTGTGATTGTGACCTTATTAACTTTCCCCCCAAAGACCTTTACTTATAAAATTCAAAGGTTCTATGAAGGAGATTGGCTATGAAAAATCCAGGAAAATAAAAATTCTTACTGTCATTTTTCTAAAAGAGAAACAAAATCAAAGAAATAGAGTCATACTGCTAACCAGGAAGACCTCCAGTGGGATGGGTGAGCACAGTGGCGGCAGCAGTCGACTCAAGCGTAACAACAACTGTGAGATTGGCGCAAGACATGGCAGTGTCTCGTTCTGTCGTTCACAGGTCGCTATGAGTCAAAACCAACTCAACGGCACTTAACAACAGCTAATCACTGTCCAGGGTGGTAAATGTGTTTCATGTTTATTTGCAACAGAAGTGGCATCAAGGCCTAGCAAGGAAACTCAGTAAATTAGAGCACACACAATAATAAGGCCAAATCTATCATCACTAGGATGACTGAAGGTGAACTCTGTAGGGAAGCCTGAAAACCTTATCCCACATTGATTACAATCCTCCTATTATACAGTAGGGTAGGTGCTCTGGTAGTGTAGTGACTACACTACACGTTGGGCTGCTAATCTCAAGGTCAGCAGTTCAAAACTACCAGCTGTTCCATGGGAGAAAGATGAGGCTTTCTGCTCCTGTAAAGATTTACAGCCTTGGAAACCTTATACAGGGTCACTTTGAGTCAGAACTGACTCCACAGCACACTATTACCATCACTGTTACACAATAATAGTGGAGGATCAGCACTTGACAGTGAACCACAAGTGGGCAGTTCAGATCCACCAATTGCTTCTTAGAATCAAAACCAACTTGAGGGCACTTAACGACAACAACAGCATACAATAAGGAACGAACTCTGGTGACGTAGTGAGTTAAGCATTGAAGTACTAACTGCGAAGTCAGACATTCAAATCCACCAGACACTATGGAAGATGGGCTGTCTGCTCTTATAAAGACTTAAGGCACCCTGGTGGCATTGTTGGGCTGTTAACCACAAGGTTACAGGGAGAGAGATGAAGCTGTCTGTTTCCCTTAAGATTAGGGCAACCCTGTGGAGCAATTCTACTCAGTCCTAAAGGGTTGCTATGAGTCAGAATCGACTCCTGGGCAGTTGAGTATTGTACAATATTCTAAGGACTATTCTTCAGAAGCCCTGATAGCTCCATAGGATAAGCACTGGACTGCTAACCTTAAGATCAGTAATTCAAACCCACCAGCTGCTCGGCAGGATAAAGATGAGGCTGAGGCTTTTTGCTCCCATAAAGATTTATAGCCTCAGAAACCCTACACAGGGTCACTATGAGTCTGAATTAACTTGATGGCAGCAGGTTTAGAAACTTTTCTTTCCGAGAAGTGGCTGGTAAGTTTGAACTGCCGACGTTGTAGTTCAAACCGACCTTGAGGTCAAATGCTTATCCTACAGTGCTATACCAGGATTCCATATATATGTATATTGTTGTTGTTAAGTGCTGTCGAGTAGACTCCGACCCATAACGATCCTGTATAGGGTTTCTAAGGAGCAGCTGGCTGGTAAGCTTGAACCAGCAACCTTGCAGTTCAAACGACTTTGTAGTCTGACTCATTAGTCCACAGTGCCACACCAGGACTCCTACATATTTATATAGTTATATAGTTGGTAGTTACATATAATCAGGCTCTTTGCTCACACAAACATAATGTTTTCTACCACTCTCAGATCATAGGTTAATATTGCTCATTGTTTTATGTCACTTCTATACTATCCATAGTTTACCTAACACTCTGAATTATAATGATTTGTTTTCTTATGTGTCTCTCCCACTCCACTAGATGATGAGCTTTTTGAGGGCAGGGACCAGGTCTTATTCATTGTTCTCTCTTCAGAACTTAGCACAATATATAATAAACAGTAGGTGTTGCTCAATGCTGAATGAATATACTGGTTATTTTCTATCAATCAAAATCTAATTCTTGCCAAAGAATACCAAGGAGGGTTGGTTACCTTGGATACTTATTTGCTTGTGAGATCACTCATACAAGGGAGAGGCACCATCTGAGTTACCTTGCTCTAACTCCCTTTGACTTATCTCTGTTAATGGGGACACCAGAGCAGAATGGATAAATGAAGTCCACGTATAGAACTTATTTGAGCCACTTTAAACTTCCTCCCTCAGAACAGCTTTTGTTAAAGTTGCCTCTGAGAAACAGAACTAACAGCTTTGAGTTCCATCTTTTATTTCCCCAGCCAGACTGCAGAGAAAACCTGAAGGGCAAAAGCAGAGGGAGAGACAGAAGGCTTGAAGGCTTGCCAGGCCCCTGGGAGGAAGAGAGGAAGTTTGCTACAAATGCTAATGGGTCTGTTTGAGGCCCTAGCAGATGAGGTCACTAGGTTTCAAAATCTGCTTCTAAGGGCTACACAGGGTCCCTCAAAATTGGGAAGATGGGCTAGGACCAATAATTAGGCAGTTACTTTGACTCTTGCCTACTTCCTAGTTTTCCCAGACTGTCTCTGGCCATTTTTCTGCTTGTTCAAAACAGACACAAAAATCAACCATAAAAAAAAAATCACTGAATGCATGTGAGAAACCAATCCACACGTACTACATTAGGAGACTCTGACCTTTTGCTCAGAGGTCTGCTGACTGAGGCTGCTCTTCATCCTCCACCAGTGCTCCTGCCAACTTCCCCAGCTCTCCCAGGCCCGCTGCGCCTCTGCCTTGTCATTGGATAGCAGACTCTCCTAGGGAGTGAGTCACAATCATCAAGGTCCAAGACCAAACTGCTCAGCTCTAGTTGGGGTTAAAAATAAAATGAATATGCTGCTTTTTTGATGTAAAACCAGTTAACCAGTTGCTGTCAAGTTGATTCCAATTTATGTGTGCCAGAGGAGAATTGTGCTGTGTAGGGTTTTCAATGACAGACTTTAAAATAGATCTCCAGGCCTTTCTTCTTAGGTACATCTTGGTAGACTTGAACCTCCAACCTTGTGTTAACCACTGCACCACCCAGGGACTCCACTGATATAAAGACAGAGCATAATTGCAGAATCCCAAGGCAGGTAGGACTCAAAATTCAGCTCATCTTACCAAAGAAAGCAGTTATACTCACACTAAAATCTCAAACTTGAATCTACTTTTCCTGCCCTAATTATCAGAAAACATAAGCCATAAAGCAAAAGATCATCTTTGGGAAGAAAACTCAAAATGATAAAAAAAAAAAAAAAAAAAAGACCAGGCTTACTGGTCAGATAGACTGGTGGGACCACAAGACTATGGCCCGTGGTCACCCTTCAGGTCTGGAACGGAACTCTTTTCCATGGCTCCGTTTTCACCAACCAATAGACAGTACAGTAAAATAGAGGGAACAACACTAGTGAGGTATGCACACAATAGAACGATCAGCCATTCAAGATCAAAAGTGCATCATTTACCCACGGACAAACTTCAGAAGCACTGCGAAAGGAGGAAGGGAAACAAAAAATAGGGAGGAAGTGAGATAAGTGATGTTAGATGGATGGGAATGCAATCGTTGAGAGAAAAATATAGGATTTATTAAATGTAAAACTGATCATCTGCTCTGTAAATCTTCACTCAAATCACTTTTAAAAAAATATTTAAAAGGGCTACATTTGTTTAAAAACAGTATGAGAGTTGTTTGTTTTTTAAACTTATTTCCTTATTAGAAAGAAAGTCTATAGCTAAGAAGATTATTTCTTTCCCTCCTCCAATGAATATGGTGAGAAGTTTTTAGGTTATTCCTTGTATTTTCATTCACAGAAGTAAAAATAATTCTTATTCTTGAAGTCTTCAGCATGTCCAAACACCTTTTCCCCAGAGTCACTCCTCTATGCAAGGGTAGGGGTCACCTCCACACGGCATTCTCACCCCAACTCACCATTTCTTCATTCACGAAATATTTATTGATGCAACAAGTGGCCAGTCACTGGGGATCTAAAAACAAGTAAGGCCAGATCCTTGACCTCAAAGAACTTGCAATCTAATAGAAGGAATGTGTAGTACAGAATTCAGTTGTTCAGACCCACTCTGCTCCTCTGAAATCCTCTACAGGATCGCTAATAGGTAGGAAGTGACTTGGCGGCACTTAACAACAACAAAAAGGTTATGGTGTTGGAGCAGGCTATTGAAAGTACCATGTACTGCCAGAATAAATAAATCTGTCTTGGAAGAAGTTCAGCCAGAATGCTCCTTAGAAGCCAGGATGTCGAGACTGTCTCTCATACTTCAGATATGTTATCAGGGGGACAAGTCCATGGAGAAGGACATCATGCTTGGTAAAGTGCATATGGTCATTGAATTAAGAAGAAGACCCTTAAGGAGACAGATTGACACAGGAGCAGAAGCAATGGGATCAAGAGTAACAATTGTGAGGTTGGTATAGGACCAGATAGTGTTTCCTTCTGTTGTGCACAGGATTGTTAACAACAACAACAGAGAGAGACCTTTGTCCCTAGATTCAGGAAAGTAATCTCTAAATCCTAAGAATGTCCTGCCTGTGAACGTCTCTTTGTTTACCTGGAGGCTTAGCCTGCACTGAATAGCCTAAAATGTGACTTAGGGGCAGTTTTGAAATACATCAGCCTTGGAAAGACTTGAGTCAACCAGCCAAGTAGGTAGCCAGCCAGTCCATGTGACCAGATCTCAAATTAAAACTCTGGACACCAAGGCTCAGGTGAGCCTGCCTGGTTGGCAATTCTCTGTGTACATTGTCACCTATGTATATTGCCAGGAAAATTAACACTTTCCACAATTCTCCTGGGAGAGGACAACTGGAAGCTGGACATTTGGGACTTTTCTGGACTCTGCACCATGCATCTCCTCCCTTGGCTGACTTTCATCTGACATCTTTCACTGTAACAAACCATAACCCTGAGTATAACAGCTTTCAGTGAGTTCTAGGAGTCCTTCTAGCAAATGAGTCAACCTGAGGAGAGTCTTGGGGATTCTCAAACTTGCAACTGGTATCAGAAGGTTGGTTTTAGGATTCCTAAGTTGGTGTCATAAGTGAAGGTGGTCTACGGACTGTTCCCTAACTTCATTCACAGGGAAACAGACATGCAGATAAATGAATGTGATCTAAATTATAATCACTATGAGAGTTGGCTATGGATGGGGAGGGCACAACAATGGATGGAGCTAATTCTACCTGAGAGGAAAGGTTCAAACAGATGTCTCTTGAATTGAGTTTTTCAAAGATGAGTAGGTAAAAGAAGTCTGAGGAAGAACGGTGTGGTGGAGAAAAGTATGAAACAGACATACTTGTACAAGAAACTATAAAGCAGAATCTCTGAAGAATAGGCAGAAAAGGAGGCAAGGTAATGTACGAGATACACCAAAGCCAGATCATGCGCACCTTGTAGGCAATGGGAAGTTCATGAAGTACCATGATTAGATTTGCATTTTTAGAAAGAATCACTCTGCCAGGAGGTGGGGCAGAGACAACTTGGGGAAGGGGAGTGGGAAACATGTGTGGCAGGGAAACTAGGTAAGAGACTGGCAGTCCACTTCAGGAGAAGGATGATGAAGGGATGAATTGAGACCTTAGGTGGTAGAGGAAATGGAAAAGAGAGAGGTAGGATTTCAAGGACATGGTGACTCACTAGCTGTAAAAGGTAATAATGGACAGCAATCCTAGAATGAGTCCTAGGTTCTTAGCTGGAGTCACTGCCATCAACAAGGATGAGAATGCAGGAAGAGCATGATTGAGGAGAGATTTCAGTTTGGGATATGCTGAGTATCAGGTGACTGTGAGATGACTGAGAACATGTATGTTTGTGGTAGCGTAGTGGTTACGAATCGGGCTGCGAACCTCAAGGTCAGCAGTTCGAAACTACCAGCTGTTTCATGGGAGAAAGATGAGGCGTTCTGCTCCCATAAAGATTTACAGCCTCGGAAACCCTGTTCAGGGTCACTGAGTTGGAACTGACTCCACGGTACTTAACAAAACAATATATATTCATACACAAACATACATTTGTTGTTGTTGTTAGGTGCCGTCAAGTCAGTTCTGACTCATAGCGACCCTATGCACAATGAAACAAAATACTGGCCAGTCCTGCACCAATAATTCACAATTGTTATGCTTGAATCCATTGCTGCTGCTGCCATTGTACCAATCCGTCTAACTGGGGGAGGAAGGGATCTTCCTTTTTTTTTTGCTGACCTTCCACTTTACCAAGCATGATGCCCTTCTCTCCAGGGACTGTTCCCTCCTGATAATATAAATAAATGGGTGAATTAATAGGTCTTGCCATCCTGGCTTCTAAGGAGCATTCTGACTGTACTTCTTCCAACACAAAATTTGTTCTTTTGGCAGTCCATGGTACTTTTAATATTCTTCTCCAACACCATAACTCAAATACACCAATTCTTCTAGGGTCTTCCTTATTCACTTTCACATGCATATGAGGCTACTGAAATACCATGGCTTTGATCAGGCGTACCTTAGTCCTCAAACTGACATCTGTGCTTTAAAGAGGTCTTGTGCAGCAGATTTGCCTAATGCAGCTTGCCTTCTTGACTGGGGCTTCCATGAGTATTGACAGTGAATCTACGCAAAATTAAGTGTTTGACAACCTCAATCTTCATTTATCATATTTATTGGTCTAGTGGTGAAGATTTTTGTTTTCTTTATATATTTAATGAAAGCTGTAGTCTTTGAGTTTCATCAGTATTATATGATCTGTTTGCCTTCAGCAAGCAAGGTTGTAT
>NW_006408610.1:2751397-2759380 GCF_000296735.1 Chrysochloris asiatica | reverse complement strand
GGATGGATCTCTTGTGATACAATAGTGAATAATTGTTATCTGGACTGCTTGTGAGGGTTGGAATTGTAATGGTAGACGTGTTTTAGCAAGGAAGGGAGTGATTAACTTTTCAGCCTAAGAGCGGAGGTCCCTGGGACCATCAAGGGAGAAGAGCTGAGCGGGACCCTACCCAGAGAAGCAGTGATGCCTGAGATGGAGGCAGAGACGATGACGTGGAGAGATGGAGCTGTTGGGGACTTTAGACACAGAGAGGGAGAGGGGCTGTGTGCTGATGACCAGGGGTGGGGGGGTTGGGGGGGTTAGGCTTGCAGTGTATACCCTTTGGTTGGTTGATGATGCATGGAGGGGATTGTAACCAGAGCAATGAAATGATACACTAGGATGAATGTAAAACTAATGTTCTCCCATGTAAACGATCACATAATTCACAATAAAACATTAAAAAAAAAAATTTCAATATCTATTCCATCAATTCCCGGAGCTTTGTTTTATGCCAATGCCTTCAGTGCACCTTGGACTCCTTCCTTCAATACCATTGGCTCTTGATCTTAATGCTACCTCTTGAAATGGTTGAACATTAACCATTTCTTTTTGGTATAGTAACTCTGTACATTTCTTTTTGTGTGTGTGATGCTTTCTACATCATTCAATACCTTGCCCACAGAATCCTTCAATATTTCAAGTTGAGACTTGAATTTTTCCTTCAGTTTTCTCAGCTTGAGAAATGCTGAGCGTATTCTTCCCTTTTGGTTTTTTAACTCCAGGATTTTACATCTCATTATAATACTTCCTTGACTTTGTCTTCTTGAGCTGACATTTGACATTTTCTGTTCTACTCTCTTACCTCATTTCTTCCATTTGCTTTAGCATCTCTACACTGGAGAGTAAGTTTCAGAGTCTCTTCTGCCATCCATTTTGGTCTTTTTCTTCTCATCTTAATGATCTTTTTACTTTCTTACTGTATGATGTTCTTGATGTCATTCCATAACTCTTCTGCTCTTCGGTCATTAGTGTCTAATTCATCAAATCTATTATTGAGTTGATCTCTAAATTCAGATGGGATATGTTTAAGTTCAAATTTTGGCTCTTGTGGACTTTAGTTTTGTTCTGCTTCAGCCTGAACTTACTTATGAACAAATGATGATCTGTTCCAGTCTGCCCCTGACCTTCTTTTGAATGATGATATGGAACTTTTTTACTGTTTCCTCCCATAGATGTAGTCAATTTGGTTTCTGTGTATATCTGGTGAGGTTCAAGTATGTAGTCATCTTTTATGTTATTTAAAGAAGGTATTTGCAACGAATAAGTTTGCAAAAATCTATCATTTGATGTCCAATGTCATTTCTAGCACCAAAGTTGTGTTTTCCAACTATTGACCCTTCCTCTTTGTTTCCAACTTTTGTACTCCCAATCACCAGTAATTATCAATGCATCTTGATTGCATGTTTGATCAATTTCAGACTGAAGAAATTTGGTGGAATTCTTCAATTTCATCATCATTGGCTTTAGTGGTTGGTTTGTAAATTTTAATAATAGTGGTATTAATTGGTCTTCCTTATAGGCATAGGGGTGTTAACTTATCACAGACAGCATTACACTTCCAAACAGATCTTGAAACGGTCTTTCTGATGATGAATATGACACCATTCCTCTTCATTCTATCATTTCCATTGGAGTAAACCATATATGATTGTCAACTTAAAAAAGTCCTTTTCAGTTCACTAATGCCTAGGATACTGATGTTTATGCATTCCATTTCATTTTTGAAAACGTCCAATTTTTCTAGATTCATACTTCGTATATTCCATGTTTCAATTATTAATGGATGTTTACAGCTGTTTCTCCTCATTTTCAGTTGTGCCCCATCAGCAAAAAGAAGGTCTTGAAGGCTTTACTCCATTCGCGTCATCATGGTCAAGTCTACTTTGAGGAAGCAGCTCTTTCCCAGTCGTACTCTGATTGCCTTCCTACCTGAGGGGCTCATGTTGCAGCACAATATCTACAGTATTCTTGTGCTATTCATAATGTTTCCATATTCTGGTTCTATTGGATAGTATTCCATTGTTATTTATAAGGTTTTCAGTAGCTAAATATTCAGAAGTAATCTGCCTCTCTTTGTCCGGAAGCTCAACTGAAACCTGTCTATCATGAAGACCCTGTTGGTACTTAAAATGCCGGTGGCATAGCTTCTAGCATCACAGTAACATGCAAGCCACCAGAGTATGACAAACTGACAGATGAGTGGTGGGCACACATACATGCATACATACATATATATGGGGCTAGAGCTCAGGGCTGGAAATCAAGATAGGAAAGGTCCCAGCACATAGATAGCAGCTGAAGTCAGGTAAGGAAAAGTCAGAGAAGTAAGTGTCCCTAGAGCTGTAAAACAGCATACCACTGGTTCCTTGATGACAGCATTTTAAGTTGTGAGGACAGAAGTCAGTTTTCCAATGGGGTTGAGACATGAGTGAAATGTGAGCAAGTGGAGAAACAAATGAATTACAGACAAAGCACTGCCAAACACAAGTGGATCTGGTTAACACAAACTCCTCCATGCAAGCATTGGTACCCACCATGACTTATCTGGTCTAACATTAAAATAGCCAAGCCTGTTTATTCTGCACCTATTTGGTTAAAAGTCTGGTCTTTCTAAGTGAATGGGCACTTGAGATGTGCCCAAGCCCCTAGAAATATGTGGTATGTGATTACAGATAGCTTCTTGCTAACTCATGCCAAGCTGGCCCTCCAGCCAAGGCAACCAGGGTAGGCTGTACTGGGCTATGGTATATCAGTTAGGGCTTCCTTGGATGCAAGCCCAGAAACTAGCAATGGCTAATTTAAGCAAGATGGAATTTACTGGATGCTCACAGGTTTCCTAACAAGAAAAAGAAACACCCCCTCATCCTCCCTGGCAAAATAATGGATTCCAACAGATTCACTCTGTCCCTCTGCTCAAGACACAAATTCTTACTGGAGAACATGTGATTGGCCCATCTTGAGTCATGCGCCTGACCTTTGGGTAAGAGAAGGCAGTTCCCCCAGGTTAATCCTACCCAACTATACTGCACAAGGAAGAAAAGATTCTCAAAAAAATACAAACCAGAAGTTCTTCAGAGGTGTGGCCAAAAAACTACGTAATCACAGGAATCTATAACACAATCATCTTTGAAACAGGTGTCAGGAAGTGGTTTTATAATTCACAAAGAAATATGACCAGGAGACCATTGTTATTCAGTGATCAATAATACTGGCTCCTCAGTTAAAAACATAAGGGGCAGCCTTCTAAGATATATCTTTGAACAATATCAAGAAGTACTTGGGTGATAAGTTGAGCTGATATGTTTTTTGAATCATGTGTCCATCTCCATAGAGTGTCCTTCGGGGGAAGTAAATCCTAGATCTGATTATTTGGGGCAGAGCCTGGCCAGGTCACTACTGAGCCTCACATACACAGCTCCTGAAAGGATGCAGTTGTCTGCTGAGAGCACAGGCTAGAATATTCAGAGGATCATCAAATGGAGACTAAACGTCTAGGCAGACTACAATATGCTCCTTGGCAAAAGGAACATGACGTTCTTATTGCAGAATTGACCTAAATTCAGGAAACAGTTTATTGATGTAGGCAAATGCTTGAATCCGCAGCCAGCAGGATCACTTGTGGCGGGGTGGGTAGGCAGGGGTTCTTCCTTCTCTCTTCTCCTATTTTACGGAGTCAGCTTGAGAGGCTCTTTAAGAGCCGGACACTGAGGCTAGTTCCACTGAAAGTGCTGAATTAGTATAATCAGGCTCCAATTAACCACTATTTCTGCCCAGATCTGTTCCCAGAACTAATCAACACAAAGGGACTGCTGTGTATCTAAGAAGAGAAAATCTGACCTGGACCCCACTGACTTTTGTCCACAGGACACTAGTACTGTAGGAGTGCAATAGTGAAGTCCTTTTTGTCCAATTGAAGTCCTAGAAAGATGGAAAGCAGGGTAGCGAGCAGAGTGAGGCCGTGGAAAATGGAACACCTTTCCTGAACACTCAGAGCAGAAATTAACTGGTTAGTTTTAGATGCCATCTTCCATCCTCCCCTCATGGCTGCCATCAAAGAGCTCTAACACACAAATCTGGATGGTATCCCACTTGCTTAAGGCTCCGTTTTACCCAGGCCAACATCTAATACCTGCAGAACAAACCAGACCCGTCAGAACAAGCCCATCTCTCTCCAGCCTCCTCCTCTACAACTCTCCAGTCTTTACACTCAAGCCAGGCTGAACAGTCAGGTTTGACCCCTGTGCTCTTCCCAGGTCTCCGTCTCTACGTACTTTTCTGCACTAAAGCAATCCTAACCTACATGCTGGTGAGTTTACAGTCTCACTGGATCGTAAACTCCTCAGAGGACAGGACCCAGTCCGGTCCATCTTCATAAGACACTATAATAACCCACTCTGTGTCTCGGGGGTCTAGCACAATGCTGTCTTTCAGGTAGGTGCTCAATCATTTGTTGAACGAGTGAATAAACTCCATTTGCATTTTATCTCTAGCATGTCTACACCAAATATCACACTTGGCTTCTCAGAAACCAAAACCAAAACCAAACCTGCTGCCGTTGAATTGATTCCAGCTCAAAGTGACCCTATAGCACAGAGACGAACTGCTCTGTAGTGTTTCCTGACAAGGCTGTAAAGCTTGACAGAAACAGACCCTTGTTCCTTCTCCTGTAGAGCAGCTGGTGGGTTTGAACTGCCAACCTTTTGGTCAGCAGCTGAGCACTTACCCACTGTGCTACCAATCTTCTCAGAAGAGGGAACATATTCAAATACCAAGAACTGCAGTTCCTGGTAAGACCTTTCAGAAAAATGACGGTTACCAACAACAGCAACTGGAAACTTAGCAGAATGCTTAAGTGCTAAAAACAGAGTAAAGTGGGCCAAGAGTTGAACACTTATGGTTTAGGTAGGCTGGCGGCAGAGGCTGTACTGGTTGGTGGACGTGGGGATTCATGGCTGCTGAAAGCTTAAAAATCACAAACAACTTCTTTCTTAAGAATCACATATATTTAACACTGGGGATGCGGGGTACACTTTTCACAGGACGAGCTACTTAAAACTCAATGCGACCACCACCCAGTCTGGGAAGCAACTCTCCAACTGTCTGAGCCAGCCTCACACAAAGGAGGCAAGCTCTTTCCAGCTGGAATACCTTTGGAAAATGAAGTCACCTGTTAGAGTCACCACTGTCCTCAATCCCAGCTTCCTTCTGGAGTCAGGCACTGTCCCATGACTCCCAAAGGAGGCTGCTCTCTTTAGTTCTCCATGAGGCTCCCAGGGTGGTCCGAGTTATGGGGAGGGCTCTTCGGCTTGCGGGTAGACAGGTGTTCCAACTCATAGCAGCCATTCTCTGGGGTCTTGTGTGAGACTTCCTCCTTCACATCCTCCTTCTGGCTCCTCTTGTGCTCGATAATCTGCTGGAGCTGGTGCCCAGCATATTCTGGCTTGGTGGTCAGTGGGCCAGCTGGCACAGCCACACCAAGAACATCTGATACCATGTAGGGGAGCAGCCAGCCCACCAGGGGAGTGCTTCCAGGGCTGTAGTGGGTCTGCTTGTGGTAGAAGAGAAGCCCATCCACCTACAAGAGGGGAAATCAGGGATTAAAATGACTTTTGGGGTGCATTTCAAGGAGAGCACTTATAAAATGGGAGCTGCTCTTTCTTGTGGCCCAGCTCCTTTTTCTGGGTCCCTGTCAGAGGAAACAAGATTCCTCCTTTATCACACCAACAATTCCCCTAAATGGAAGAAGGAAAAAAAAAAAAAAGGGACCTAAAAAAAGAAATTTTAGTAAAGAAAACAAACAATACTTTCATACTATTTTACTGCACTCTTTCACCCCCCATGAGGGTGTTTGAAATGGGGCTGTTAAGACTCAGAGTTTTGAGGGCCTCCCTAAAGACACACAATAAGTGTGAAGCCAATTTGGAATTTGAGCTCAGGTCTTCTGTCCCCAGATCCCATGTAGTTTCTACTCCCTACAGGTCTCTGTCACAATGGATGTGTCCCATGCATAGAACAAAGCAGGAGTTTTGGACAAGCCCCCTGTTGGTGCTAGATGGCTGAGCACAAACTGCTTCCCAAGTCAATTTTGGCTGCCTGAACCTCCCTCTAAATGGTTTGCAAGCAATGTTCTGGGAAGTTTAATTTTTTTCAACGGGAAGACCTCCTACAGTTCCACATTTTCTTTTCTGTGATTCAGTGACTCATCTCTACAAAGCATTTATTGTCATTGAGGCATAGGGGTTATAAATAAAGATGGTGTTCCTACCAACTTCTTAATTGGCTCCCAGAAATGAAGGCAACTCAGCTTTTGCCATTTCCTCATTCGGGAAGCTGTGATTCTTTTTTAGCAAAATTACCTCCAATTCAAGCAAATATCAGGGGGTGACTAGACCGAATATTAAAGAGTATGCTGGGTAACGGCAATGTTGCTCATTGAGCCTGGGGAGGACAACTGCAGGTTCAGAGGATGACAAAAGGCTGCCTAGGACTGAGAGGCTTCTGGAGATATGGGACTTCCAGCGCTAAAACTGAGAAAGTCCAGAGCAAACCTGGATAGGCCACCTACTCCCATCCTACTGCTCAGCAAGCACTGCCATCCCCAGTGACCATTTACTCCTTGGAGGAAGAAAAGATTAGGAGTTCACTCACAGAAGTCCCACTTTACAACCAGCTGTGACAGACAAATAGCTTGGGGGTTATACTTGCCTCAGTTTCTCCATCTGTAAAACAAGGGAATTGGATGATCTGTTTAAGGGCCCTTCCAGCTCTGTCTGGCACGCTAACGTAGCCTAAACTACTAAGTACACAGCTGGTGCGAGGAAACAGGGTGGCTGACCTATCAGGGTGCAGCTGGGGCTTTGAAAGCTGGGAAATGGAAGGGCAGTGAGCACATCCTTTCTCAGGAATCAAGTGTTCAGTCTTTTTTCCTTTATAACTTTTTATTGTGAGTTGGCTGAAGGTTTACAGAGGGGATCAGTTTTCCATTCAACAGTTCACACACATCTTGTTTCACCTCATTGACTGTAATCCCCACAATGGAACATCATTTATGCCACTTCCTCCCTGCGTTTCCTGTTTGCAATCCTCCTGCCTTCCAAACCCTTCTGAACTTTGTCCTTGGGAAATGCTGTCCTTCTGATGTCAAATGACTGATTCTTCTAAGGAGTGCTACCTCCCTAGTGTTACTGTTCCCCTTACAGAGCTGTCTATTGTTTGAGTTCAGTCTTTTTCTAATGTTTTTACAAAGCAGGGTCAGAGGGTGTCTCAAGACTCCTCATACCTAAATATCCTACAGTCACATCCCAACAAAAAAGACGATGGTCTTATTACCTCAAAAGGGAAGTCCATGGACAGCACCTTACACAGGCTCTCAGGGGTACATGGGAAATTCTCGAGTCCCACAAATTTAAACTGAAATAATAATTAGAACAAAATCATTAGGACATATTACTAATGGTTCCTGCTAGTGAAAGTCTTTATTAAAGAAAGGAAATTTTCAATCTGACCCTTTCCCACACCCTCTCCTTCGTCCACCCTTTGAACTACGGGGTCAAGTGATTCTTAATCCTACTTATAAAAAGTATTTTTTACAGTATTTTGTTGTTGTTGAGACTATACATAGAAAAACCATACACCACTCCAGTTTTATATGTACAGCTCAGTGACTCTGGTGACATTCTTCAGCTGTGCAACCGTTTTCACCGCCCCCTCCCCCATTAATTAACTGTCCCCTAAGGTTCCTATTCACTTTTTTATCCCTAAGTGTTTATTTACTAAGCCCATACAGTCATGGTTCATAGTTCAGTGACAATGTTCACGGACTTCAATTCAGAATTCTTTACATTCCAAAATCACTTTCCACTCCAAAAGATGCCAGCTTTCCTAATCACCTCAAAACTCCTTCATGGAATCCTAATTTCTGTAGAAATCTGTGTGTGTGTA
>NW_006408610.1:2737084-2751297 GCF_000296735.1 Chrysochloris asiatica | reverse complement strand
TATATGGCATCTTTCATAGTTCAGCTACTGAAAACTTGCAGGAAGCTGCAGCCCCCAGAGACATAATGAATGTTCCAACAATATGAACTTGCAGAAGGCATGATGATTCTGCTCACTTAACACCGACATCCAACGTTTGTGAGTTGCTGTTGTTAATTTGATTCCGTATACAGAGATCTTAAAAGAGTGTAATATTCAAGATAGACAGACTTTACTACTTAAGGTAAACTATATTTGTTTCCCAGACTTTATGGATATTTTTGGTCTAAAATTTACAGATTATTTTAGTGCAATAGTTTTGAGGGTTCATCCAGCCTCTATGACTCCAGAAAGTCTGGATTCCAAGATGATTTGAAATTCTGTTCTGCTCTTTCCCTCTTTTGATTAGGATTAGGATTCTTCTACAGACTCTTGCATCAAAATGTTCAATGATGGTAGGTAGGCCCCATCCAGTTTTTCTGCTCTGGAAGAGTTGTTTATGGAGGCAATTAGCCACATATTCCATTTTCTCTTTCGTATATATGAGCTTTGAAAAATTATCAATGTCTAGGTCCCACCCTAGAAATTCGACTCAACTGATCTGAGGTGGGGATCAGTGGTTTTTTTTTTTAAGCTCTCCAACTGATATTGAAGGAGCCTCAGTGGCACAATGGTTAAGTGCTCAGCTAACTGATAGGCTGGTGATTTGAACCTGCCAACAGCACCATAGGAGAAAAGACCTGGTTATCTGCTCCTCTAAACTGCAGAGCCTAGAAAATCCAATGGAGCACTTCTACTCTGTGCCAGCAGGCTGCTGTGGCTTGGAATGTCAGCAGGGCACAAATCAACAACTCATTTTACCATGCAGGCAGACTGAGAGGCACTCTAATTCCTAAGAGGGATCTGTATTCCTCAGCTGGCCCTAAGGAAGGGCTAGTGAAGCCCGTTCTAGGCCAGCAAGGATTTTAAAACTGAAACGTGTTAGGGCTACAAGCCTCTGAAGCCAGAATGCCTAGGTGTGAAGCCCAAGTCTGCCAATCATTTAATCTCCATGAGTCTCAGTTTACATCTGTAAAATGGGATAATAAAAGCATCTGCTTGACCATGGAGCATCTGGTGGGTTCAAAATGCTGACTTTTCAGTTAGCAGCCAAAAGAGCTTTGACCATTGCTCACATTTTTCTTCTTTGCATATAACTCACCCATGCATATAATACACAGAATGCACATAGAAAATTAATGCCTGAGAGGGCTGCATTGTTAAAAACACACTAAGTATAAGCCACAGCAACTGACTACACAGAAGGGGTTAGCAAACACAGTAAGAGGATCTGCAAATATAGAGGCAGAATATCTCCCACACAAGGGAGAATTGTGGTCAAGACCTGACGTATTGCAGCCAAGTGCTAACAAGAGTCGGCCACCTGGAACTCAGCCCTTTCCTCTGCCCAGTATACTGCTGTGCTTTACAACTCCTGGTTCCCGAGGCTCCACTCTCCTCACCCCAGACTCAGCCTGCTCAACAAGAGAATATAATTCACTTTATAGAATGCACAGCCACACTGATTCACTGAATTTGTTTCATGAAGGACATATCGAAAGTGTGCTTTGTTCAACTTTATCACAGTAGCAAGTGTCGAGATTTAATCATGAGCCCAGTTTCAGAAGAAGTTGCCTAAACTGTGACTTGAACAATCAAAAGGAAAATCATTGAAAAATCTTTGGCAAAATTTCCGTTAAGACATTTTCATTTCATATATCTTAAGGTGTACACACTGTAATTTCTAATCAAGCTAAATTTTTGGCATGGCTACTACTATATTCTGCTTCAAAATACATACCCTATATATATATTTAAAAGTATCTTCTTATAAGAGGTGTTAGGCAGATTCAATGGGGTACTGAAAGGGGATTTAAAAAGTTCATGGGAAAAGTCCATTATAGCTTCATCCCATCTTTCCACGAACTTTTTGAAGCCACCATGTACACTTTGTTGTTGTTGTTGTTAAGTGCCGTCGAGTCGGTTTCGACCCATAGCGACCCTGTACAGGGTTTCCGAGGCTGTAAATCTTTACGGGAGCAGATCGCCTCATCTTTCTCCCGCGGAGCATGTACACTTAGGGCACTTAGAACAGCATCTTAGAGCAGTATCCCATGTTCCCTTTCTTCAATTCATAGGTCCTTCTAGGACCTAACTGAGAGCATCACTAGCAGTAGAGTCTATTCATTCTCCAGTAAGTGGTTGTCCAAATGCCTTTAGAACATTTGTAAGCATTCCAAGCAAATGTCAATCTGCAGGCTTGGCTAATAAAATGCCCTGAAGGTAACTATTATGTATTTAAATCATTAAGTGGATAGTCAAGACACCTTAGTTATCATCCTGGATGGTGGGGCCTTGGGTAAGACAGCCTGCGTTCTTACCTGTAAAATGGGGAGACTGACTGGATGAAGGCACTCCCCAGTTCAGATACAAGAAAGCACTCCCAGTTCAGGGCTATGGACCAACAGCTCCAGCGTCACCAGGGGATAAGTTAGGAATGCATGTTTTCCAATCCAGCCCCCACCTATGACCATTTAATTGATTCTGACTCATTGCGACTCTTCACGGAGTAGAACTGCTTCCTCCTCAAGGGTTCCCAGACTGTAATCTATGGGAGCAGACAGCCTCATCTTTCTCCCGCGGGGTCCAGAACTACTAAATCACAAACTCTAAACACAAAGCCCAGGAATCGATGTTTAAACAATTCTCTGGGTGCTACTGATGCATATACAACTGTGCTAGAATTTTAAATAATTATTTAAAATTATATTTATTTTGTTGTTTTTGAGAATACACACAGCAAAACATACACCAATTCAAGTTTCTACATGTAGCATTCAGTGACATTTATTACATTCCTCACTCTGTTTCTGAGAGCTTTTCTCCCCCATTAACATAAAGTCACTGCCTCCTAAGTTTCCTATCTAATCTTTCAAGTTGCTGTTGTCAGTTTGGTCCCATATAAATAGTTCTTAAAAGAGCACAATGCTCAAGGCACATTTTTAGCTCATTAAACTACCTATTGTTTGGTTGTAAGACATCTTCAGAGAGTATTTGTGGTTTAAGGTTTAAAGATTATGTCAGGGCAAATAGTTTCAGTAATTCATCCAACCTTCATGGCTCTAGGAAGTCTGGAATCCATGGGAATTTGACATTTTGTATTTTCCCCTTTTGATTAGGATTTTTCTCTGGAATCTTTGACCAAGTGTCCAATAACAGTAGCTGAGCACCATCCTGTTCCTCTGGTCTCATGGAAAACGAGGCAATTGTTCACAGAGACAATTAGCCACACATTCCATATCCTCCCCCTTTTCCTGACTCTTCTTCCTCTGTAGTTCCAAAGAAAAGAATTCAATTATCCTGTCCTAAATGACCGCTTAACAAGCTTTTAACAACAAGGAGGTAGAACAGAAGCACTAAACATGTCACTGGGCAAGTTAACTGGGATGTCCCGTGAAACCATGACCCTTAGTCTCCAAATCAAGAAACCAACATCCAGGATGTTTTTGGCTGCATATCAGCAGTCCCAGCAGCCACGTTTTTGTTGTTGTTGTTGTCATTATAAATACATCGCACACCAGGTACACTACTTATTGGAGTTCTGGTGTGGAGCTCTGCGCTAATGCATCAGACTGCAAAGTTGTTTGAACTGCAAGGTGGGTGGTTCAAGCTCACCACCTGCTCCTTGGAAACCCTATACAGGGTCGCTATGGGTCGGAATCAACAGCATTAACAACTTATTGACAGCAGTGACAATCATCAGCTGTGTAAGCCTACTCTGAAATGATGCAACACTCTCAGCCCCATTAACAATCATCAGCTGTGTAAGACTACCTTTAATCAATGCACCATTTCCATCACCTCCTTTTTTCCTCCCTCCCACCCCTGCTAACCAAAGAAACGTTGTGCTCTGTGAGTACATTTGCTTTGTCTTTTTTTATATAAGTCATGTTGCAAAATAACTTGTCCTTTTTGTGACTGACTTATTTCACTCAGCATAATAAATGTCTTCCAGCTCCACCCATACTCTAAACAGCATTGTTAACAGAATCATTTATTATTGTGTATCAAACATTATTTACTGAGTGCCTACTGTAAGCATTATATGCAGATATTACAAATATCATTTAAGGAGCTCTGGTGGTGTAGTGGTTAAGAATTGGGCTGCTAACCTCAAGGTCAACAGTTCAAAATTACCAGCTGTTAAGTGAGAGAAAGATGAGGCTTTCTGCTCCCGTAAAGATTTACAGCCTCGGAAACCCAACGTAGGGTCACTATGAGTCGGAACTGACTCCACAGCACATAACCACCACCACCACAATATCATTTGGTTCTCATAATAACCCCATGGAGTAGGTATTATTCAAATTTATTACAAAGATCAAGAAACTAAGGCCAAATCAGGTTATTAATTTAATCTAGTAATCCTCAAGAGTCCTGGTGTGGCGCTGTGAGTTACTACACTGGACTGCAAAGTCGGTTTGAACCACAAAGTCAATGGTTCAAGCTCATCAGCTGCTCTTCGGAAACCCTACACAGGGTCGCTATGGGTTGGAACCGACTCTACAGCACTTAACAACAACAACAATCCTCAAAGTCAGAACTGGAATTCAGATCTGGATGACTGCTAAAGCCATACTATTTCCAGGACGCCATGCTGCCTTAAACAAAGACAGTATCATTCAGAATGGTTATACTGAGATGACAGACGAATGCACATTTAGCTCCTTAAAGAACTGCACGATTCTAACTCCAGCTCTTACAGGATTGAGCTTTGTTTTCTCTCCCAGTCCTTCTTCTTCTGGTAACTTCGAATGCATCCAATAGAACCGGAAATCAGTCTGCCATAGAGAAGAGAGGGAAAAACATGGAGTATTGAGACAGGGGGAAGGATGTATAGAAATCAGGATTAGACACATGTCACTTATTGACTAGCGTCTTGTGATGGAAGTCTTGAGGAATGCTGAAGCCTGCACATCCCTGGCCCCTTTGCTTGAGCAATTGTAAAGATGTGTAAGACATGTCCAGGGTACATAGCTAGGCAGTCACATTCTGAGATATCATTAAGGAAGACCACCTATAAAAATTCATATTTTATGAGACATGCTATTAAGGAAGATTACCCATAAAAATTCTGTACGTTTACTTCCTTGTGAGATATTTTACAGGTCAGACTGGTTTACCTAGTACCCTAGGCATAACTTTAAAGGACACACCTTGTACTGAGGTAGAGGAGAATGGCAGTCCCTGGGAGGGGTTTGAACCAGGATCCCAAATAACTACACATGGTTGACTTCCCAGAATAAGTTCTGTCTGCTCCTACCAGAGAGACCTTTGTAGTGAAATGCTGAGCAGGCACCCAATTACCTTTTTTAAGAGGGGCCACTTCCTGGAAATCCCTGCCTATCCTTGTGAATCAACATAATGCCTTTTCCCATCCAAAACTTAAAACAAAACGCACCAAAACACCACGGCTTTTGTTGGGGAGTCAGGGGTTAAGAGTTACACTAAACCCTTCCATATCCACTTGCAAGCCTCTTTTCTATAATCAACCTTTGCTCATATGGAAACGCTGCCTCACCTGACTATCCTTAATCAATAGAAGGTAAGACCCCTCTTTTGAAGGGCAGAGGTGAAAGTAATAGTCCCGGTAACAATATTGCTTATCTGAGTAATATGAGGACACCCCATTGAAAAGAGCCACCAGATTTACTAAGAACCCCATTGCCCTTTATAAAAATAAAAACTGCCCCAGTGTCAGGAAGATGCTTATAAAAGTTTTGAAGATTTCCGCCTCCCTAAAATCCAGTTGGATTATTGATAAGCCCTAAAGACAACATTTACTATTGTAGGCCTACTATGTGTGTGGCTCCGTGTTTGGCATTTTACATGCATCATCTTAGCAACCCTTACAACTACCCTCTGAGGAGATAACCCTTCCATCTACCCTCTGAGGAATACACAGTCATCATCCCCATTATACAAGAAAAGATTCAGAGATTCAGAGAGGTTAAGTCACTTGCCCAAGTACACACACAAAGTACCGTAGGACCCAAGACTCCAACTCCAAAACATATTACGTTAGCCTTTGTTTTCTTTTACTCTTGAGGATTACCAATTACCGCATGGTTCTAACTTCTCATAAACGATTTTCTTCTTTGAGTTTCTGATATGTATTTGTTCTGTACTTATTTCAGGGCTTTTCTTTTAAATTACTTTATGTTATGAAATTAAATATTTACAGTCTTCACGGTGACTTTAGTTAGCAAATGTTTTAAAATGATCAAATATCAGAACCAACAGGAAACTGACATTGAGCAGTTCTGGATTGAATTTCTGAGTTCTGAGTTTTCGGCTTGGCGCTGCACTTGGGCAATACTTAATACATGTGGCTCTCATCTCCACATGAAGAAGGTAATAACAGTCCTCACCTTCTAGAGCTGTTGAAAGGGATGCAAGTAGATACTAATCACCAAGTGCTTAGCAATGCAGATCTTGGCTATTAACCACTGAATGAATGGCAAGGGGAAAGTCTGAACCACCTCCTGGGATGACTTGAAACTGTATCTTGGGGTGACAGCCGCCATGTCACTAATGTACTAGTGACACAGCATACATTAGACTGCTCTAATGTACTACTTGAGCCCGCAGAAGGATCACCTAGAGGCTTGTTAGAACATAAACCCTAGCCCCACAGTGTTTGATTCAGATCTGAGAATGTGCATTTCTAACAACTTGCTAAGGCTCCATAAGATAAGCATGGGATTGCAAACCACAAGGTTTATAGTTCGAGACCACCAGACACTCCACAGAAAAAAGATGAGGCTTTCTGCTCCTGTGAAGATTTAAAGCCTCGAAAACTCTATACAGGAACTGACTTGAAGGCACTTAACAACAACAACAAACAACAAACAACTTCCTGCTACTCCTGATTCAGGGACCACATATGAAGAATTGATAAGCTAATCGATGAAGAGCCAAAACAAACAAAAACCCAATGTCATCGAGTCGATCACAAGTCATAGGGCAGAGTAGAACTGCTCCCTCCGTAGGATTTCCAAGACCGTATATCTTTACAGAAGCAGACAGCTTCATTTTTCTCCCTCCGAGTGGCTGGTGGGTTTGAACCACCAACTTCATGGTTGGCAGTCCAATGCTTAGCCCACAGTGCCACCAAGGCTCCTTCAAAGAGCAAGAGGGAGTATCAAAAGGCAATGCTATGAACGAGGGAGACAGTGATGGTGGGAGAGCTGCTGATAGGGAGGCTGAAGGGCCAAGCCAGCCTTACTCTGATGGCTGTGCTGTTCATCTGTAAGACTCACCAATATGAGAAAAACTTTGAGGGAAGGTGAAAGGTGAGGGTAGAATTGTGGGACCTCTCCTCACTTGGAAAGTCTCCTTTCAGAGCTATCCCCTCAGAGATTCAAGGCTTTGTGCCCTACCCAGAAAGCCCCGCCACTTTCAGGGTCAGGATGTGGTTGATGGAGTGAAGGGTGGAGGATTTTATTTGATGGTGCCTTCCATTAGACCTTCTCTCCCTTGTGTCCACCTGCACAAAGTGACATTCCCCCTGCTAACGCCACTGTCTTCCCTACCAGCAATCCTTCCACATTCAGGTACAAGGTGAGGGCGTTTGCAGCTGCTACCAAGTCCCAGGCTACCCTTCTGCTGTTTCTGTGTTTCCTTCCTTTAAGAATTGCCATACTTCCCTTAGTCTTTTTTCTCTCTCTCTTTAAAAAAAAAAAACCAAACTAATTTAAACACACTGAAAGATTAAGATGTAAGGAGCATTAGATAATGTTCTTGATACACCACATCCTGTACACACCTAGAAGTTGGTCACGTACGAAACCCACATGCTGAGCCACTTTCCCGGGAGGAGAGAAGACAGGAGAAGACAAAAGTGGAGTACCAAGTCCTCACCTGACAGTCATAAAAAGGGTGTCCCCGCCAGCACATCACATCTAAAACATAGTAGGTCTGGTTTACCTCACTGTAAATGCAGTCCAGAATGGTATAGTCTAGGGACACAAATCAGAGAGTCAATGCAGGATGCCCTCGGACTCAGACTCCCCCCTGCCACGATTCAGGGAGTCCCCCCTCCTACACTGCCCAGTCACAATGTAATAATCATTGGTTCTTGCAGTAATCCCCAGTGCTTGGGTCCCCCTGGGGTCAGGATTAACAGCTTGTTGGGTGACAGTTTTTCACAACCGGTAGGACAGCACAAGAGGGATCAGACATTCTTCAAGCCAGGTGGAATTCTGAACTCCTAGAATTGTCTTACTTTAGAGTTCAAGTTTTAAAGAACATAATCTTTAGTTTTCATATACAACTACTTTTGTGATCCTATCATGAGCGCTGCATAGTTACGTGGGCAACATTAATTTAAGGTAGTGATAATCCAGTTGCAGAGCTAAGATGATCACAAAGGGAAGAACCGAAAGCTAAACTGTACAGCATCCATTATGAGCAATGGGAAAGTAAGAGAAGATGGATACAGCAGAAGATGCTTCATGGCAGATGGGATATGAACAATGTTCTGGGAACACCAGGATTTAAACACCATTTCAGTTGTGATTTATGTACAACCTTGGACCAACAGTGTTCTGTGATACAGGGATCGAGACACAGTCTGAATAGGTAAAGGAGAGAGAAAAAACATTTAGGGGCTTGACTGTCTTGTAGATATTGGTTTCCCATGCCTACTATTGTAAAATAGACATTTAAGTGTGATAGAAATGAATACTGAGAATTATGATTACAGAAAACTTGTAAGCCCATCTTCAGTCTATAACTGAATGGATTAGCTAAAAGAGGAATTAAAATTTACTCGGGGAAATGGGCTTCTTGTTAAGCCTTTGTGGAGTATGAAGTCACAGGTGGAATTCTGATCTCCACCTAGAACCTTCTGAGGTGGGACATTCCCACTTGAAAAGACACGCAGACCAACCCAGAACTACTGGGAGAATAGAAGATTTTTATTGAAAAGAAATACCAGCAGAAAAAAAGCAGATTGGCTGTTCGAGTATCAAACAGGTTCTTGCTTTGGAGGGACCAATGCAAGAAAAGTCAGGGAAAACCCCCTTCTAAGACTGAAACTCAAAGGGAACCCACAAGCAGTCTAGTATGCTCGCTGGTGACCACTCTGATCTACTTGTGAATGGAAGTGGGGGAAATACAGCAATGAAAACAAGGGCTGAGTTTGGCCATGTTCCATAGACACCCGCTGATCTTGAGATGAGAAAGAGATGAGAAGGGCTGGCTGGTCTGAACTTTGGAAGATGTATGAACTCTTAAGCCTATGGGCACTGACCTAGCCCCTAGGGTTAGAGCTGAGAGTGAAGCAGCCAACTGGCTTGTTGTGGGGAGGTGTGTATGAACTCCCAAACTTGCAGCAAGTACCCATTTGACCTAGCTTGAATGGCTAACTGAAGATAAGCATGTTTGACACAGTGAGCAAGTGCAAATTGCTACAATTTGATGAACTAGACTTTTGCTTATGGATGCAGTTGCTAAAAATTCCAACTGGAATGGAACGATTCTTCATATCAAGGAACAAGCTTGTTTCCTTAGTGTAAGGTTGATAGGTACAGGCAATTTAGACATTGACGATCAAAAATTGGGGGAGGGGGCTGGCTATAAAGGCATGAAGTAGCTGGCTTACAAGCTTTCATGAGTGTTCTTAGTTTCAAAACAAGGGCGGTAAGGTAGAATCCCCACTGAATAGTTTTCTTCTTTTCTAGATGGATCTGGTGAAAGGGAGTAGGGAATGATGCTGATAGGATTTTATAATTCAACTGTGAGCAATTATTAGCAGGATTAATTGCAATTGTGACAACTGTAATTGTACAAGATATGTAACTAAAAGGAGGGAGTAGTTAATGTTTCATTTCAGGAACAGAGGATACCAGAACCAACAAGAAGGAAGACCAAGAGTGGAGCATGAAACCCTACCTAGAAAAGTGGTCACAGCAAAGATGGCGGCAGAGACGATGGCATGGAGACAGAAGAGTTACAGAATAGTGCAACTAGACATGGACTGAGAGAGGCTGGGTGCCTGAGGGCTGGAGGCTGGCTTACAAAATGTGGCCTCTGGACATTTAAATAAATATATATATATTGTTGATTTGTGAAAAATAAGATGTAAACGGGAAGCCACAGGGAGGAAGCAGGATAACTGTTGTTACAGGGAGGGGATTGTAATCATTGATATGAAACAAAACATATGATTGTTTGAAAGTAAAGCTGATGATCTTGTCTGTTAAGTGTCCCTCAATTCATAGTAAAAAATGAAAGAAAAAAAGAGAAAGAACATTTCGGGTGGGAAAGGGCCAGAGGTAGAGTGTGGGGGCAAGGAAGCAAGCAAATAAATAGAGCTGGGAGGGGCATGGAAAGCAGGAGAAAGAATTAAGAAAGGGTGGGTCAAAGACCATTTGTGAAGGGCTTAGAAGCTGAGAGATTAGAGTGGGCTGAGTGCAGGGGATGCAAGGAACTGTGGAACCAGCTCTCCCACTTTCTCACCCAGTGACTGTGGGCAAGTTAGTGAACCTCCACGACCTTCGTTTCCTCAGCTGGGTTCGAATGGGAGGGAGAAGCTACAGTGAGGACAATGAAAAAGAAAAAGGAATTTGGCAGAGAAGCCCCAGTGACAGCTTGCTCTATTTTCATCCCTGGCGTTCTCTGAGGGGCCTTTCCACTAGGAACTGCATCTGTCCCCTCATAAAGCCAGTCCCTAGGAAAGCAGAGTGACCTTAATTCAGGAATTCGTTACCCAGAGCTTCATAGAACTGTGACACCTGTCATTGGGGGGCGGGGGAGAAGGGGGTATGGGGACAGAGCTAGAGTCCAGTGGCCAGCACAGTACCTAAAGTGGGCAGTTTCAAAGGTGTGCTCTCAAAGTGGGTTTCTAAAACGACTCACCATACAACTTGCACTTTCTACTGATTATAAAACGTAAACATTTTATGTGGGTACCTTTTGCTGTTGTTGAGTTTCGCTTGTTGCCTCCTGGCAAGAGGGAAGAAAATCTGTTGACACAGTAGCCACTCTTGGTGTAGGCACTAGTAAAACCCTGTGTGGAGAGAAAGCTACCATTCTCAGCAGGCACCTCGGTTTCCCCCACCCTCTTGCTCTCTCATTCTGCAGGTTGTCACCCAGACGAAACTCTCAACAACTCCCTCCTACAGGAAAGCGCCTCAGCTTCAGGCACAGCTGCAGTGGGAGACAGGAATATGGAGCACAAAGAACCCCCCTACAACTCCATGGCAGGCACAGAACAACGAAGGCAGAGCCAGGCCAGGGCGGTAAACAGATCAAGCATGCTGGATCAGGCTGGGGCAGCTACTCACCCTGGAGGCCACGATTAGAGCTCTTTTTCCAACAGGGCAGACGACCACGATCCATTCCTGCCCCAAATCTGAAGGGACGTCAATTAACCACTCAGAGAGCATCAACTAGAACACAAAAAATGGTGTTAAAAGATCAGCAGGGCCGTGTTACTCAAATGTTGACAATGACAAGCAGTCACATTCAACACAGTTGCTAACAATTCATGTAAAAGACTGAATGACCATGGGACCCCATCCCACTTACTCAGTTGTGAGCTCATTTCCTGCTAACTGAGGAGACGGGAGCCACTCAGCTTCTCCCTCACTTTCATGACTTACATATCCATCCCCATCCACACTGCCTCATTCCCTGTATCAGGGTGATGGGACCCTCTTCCTTTCCCTCCTTCATCCACCCACTTACTATTATCATAACTGCCATGTTCCGGGACTACCCCTTGGAGATTAAAGTTCCTAGCCTTGATACGCCCTTAGACAAGATCATCATTTCCCAAAATGGCATCCCAAATACCGTATCATACATAGGGTGTTAGGAAATTTGCCTTTAAAGAAAGTGCTGTGGTGAAATTTTGGGAAGACTCTCCCTTCCACTGAGAGTTCCTCCCCTCCATATAAAGACCATCACATCAACAGATTTTTCATCTCCCCTTCTCCACATATTCCTTCCCCTTAGCCCACAAATACTTATCCACCAATCTTAAAAAATGAAAAATCAAAGGCATTTTTGTCAAACTATCACACTTTCTATTTTTATATTTCTTGACGCTTCCTTCCTGCCCATTGACATCCGTAGTCCAGATTTGCCGTTCCACTGCCCTGAGAAAGGTCACATCTCTCTTCTCTCTTCTTTACCCCATTCACCCCACTCTACTCCTCACCCCATGTGACATTATTAGTCACACCTTCTGCCATGACACATGTCCTCCTGGCTCCTTGACACAGTGCTATTCTGTTCTACCTCCAAACATTCCTCTACACACTCCAAAACCCGTCTTAGATCCTTGGCGTAGAGTTCTTCTATTCCTGCAGCAACGCTGTCACTTCTATAAGGATGTTTCCTTCATCTCCGGCTTTCTTTTCTTTTCTTAAGACCTTTACGAGGATGCTTCAAAAAGTTCACGGGAAAATCCTCTTATCTTTCAATTCCATCTCCCACAAACTATTTGAAGTCCCTTTGTATTTTGGCTGTTTACTTGGCATCTGTTTCCCTGCTTCTCATTTCTGCACCTTACACTCAGTACATCCAAAACAGAATTCATGTCTTTCTGCTGCCTGAGTACTTCCCACCCCCGGAAACCTTCTCATCCTGGTCTGCATTTTGTAACTGCCCATGGAACCATCGTTCTGTTAATAAACTTTAAAAACATGGCATAATCAACTCGCCCTTAAAAAACAGCACTAATATAGCAATAAATTCACAAGCAACAAGAACAACAATAGATAAATGGGTTACATCAGGAATTTAAACTTTGGTGCTGCAAATGATATCATCAAGAAAATGAAAAGGCAACCTACAGAGTGAGAGAAAGTATTTATAAAGCATGTATCTGGCAAGGGGATTGTAGCTAGAACATATAAAGAATTCTTACCAATCAATAATACATAGACAACCCAATTTTAAAATGGGCAAGAGATTTGAATAGACATTTCTCCAAGAAGATATACAAATGGCCAATGACCACATAAAAAGATGCACATTATTATTCATCTGCTGTAATTAAGTGCTGTCAAGTCAGTTGCAACCCTGTATAGGGTTTCCAAGGAGTAGCTGGTGGATTTGAATCACCCATCTTGTGATTGACTGTAAATCAAAGCCACAATGAGTTACAGTGAGCCAGAATGGCTATAATTTAAAAAACAGACAATATAAGTGATAGTGAGGAACCTTATGTTACTGATGAGAAGTAAAATGGTAGGACCATTTTGGAAAACATTAAAAAAACGGCTACAACAGTACATCAACAGGGAACTGCCAGAGGTTCCAGTCAGATTCAGATGCAGATGTGGAACAAAGTGTATCACTGCTGACATCAGATGGATCTTGGCTGAAAGCAAAGGATACCAGAATGACGTATACCTGTGCTTTATTGACTATGCAAAGGCTTTTGACTGTGTGGATCATGACAAGCTATGGCCAACAATGCAGAGAATGAGTACTCTGTACCAATTATGCTCATGAGGAACCTGTAATAGGCCAAGAGGTAGTTGTTCAAATAGAACAAAGGGACACGGAAAATGGTTTAAAACGGGGAAATGTTCACCATATTTATTCAATCTATATGCAAAAAAATAATACAAGAAGCTGGATTATATGAAGAAAACATGGCATCAAGATTGGAAGAAGACTCAGTAACAACATGCAATAGGCAGATGATGCAACCTTGCTTGCTGAAAGTGAAGAGGGTTTAAAAATATTTACTGATGAAGATCAAAGAACACAGCCTTCTGTATGGGTTGCACCTCACTATAAACAGAACAAAAATCCTCACCACTAGACCAATAAATAACAGACAAATGAAGAAAAGATTGAAGTTGTCAAAGACTTTATAGTTTGCTAGGATCAACCATCAACACTCATGGAAACAGCAGTCAAGAAATCAAACAATGTATTGCATTAGGCAAATCTGCTGCACAAGACCTCTTTAAAAGTATTCAAGAGAAAAGATGTCAGTTTGAAGACTAGGGTGTGCCTGACCCAAGCCATAGTATTTTCAATAGCCTCATATGCATGTGAATGTTGGACAATGAGTAAAGAACGTAGAAGAATTGATGCATTTCAGTTATGGTGCTGGAGAATATTAAAAGTACCACGGACTGCAAGAAGAACAAATTTGTGTTAGAAGA
>NW_006408610.1:2726625-2734039 GCF_000296735.1 Chrysochloris asiatica | reverse complement strand
AAGAAGAATGAAGTCCTTGACAACTTCAATCTTTACTCCGTTGATAAGAATATTGTTTACTGGTCCAGTGGTGAGGATTTCTGTTTTCTTTACATTGAGATGCAATCCATACTGAAGGCTGCGTGCTCTTTGATCTTCATCAGTAAATATTTTACTTTCAGAAAAAATTCACTTTCAGCAAGCAAGGTTGCATCATCTGCCTGGTTGTTAATGTGTCTTCACAGCGACCCTATAAAGGGTTTCCGAGGCTATAAATCTTCATGGGAGCAGAAAGCCTCATCTTTCTGCCGTGGAACAGCTGGTATTTTCGAACTGCTGACCTTGAGGTTCGCAGCCTGATTCATAACCACTATGCTACCAGAGCTCCATAACCTTCACTGAAGGGATTGGCAAAAGCAAAGCTCCAGGAGTTAAAGGAACAATAATTGAAATGTTTCAACAAACCAATGCAGTGTTAGAAATACTAACTAGTCTATACCAAGAAATTTGGAATACAGCTACCTGGTCAACCAGTAGTTAGAGATCTCTGGATCTGTGCCCATTCCAAAGAAAGATGATCCATCAGAATTAGGAAATTATCAAACAATATCACATGCAAGTAAAATTTTGCTGAAGATAATTCACAAGTGGTAGCATCAGCACATCGACAGGGAACAGTCAGAAATTCAGGTTGGATTTTGAAGAGGACAAGGATTGAAGGATATCATTGATGTTAAACAGATCTTGGCTGAAAGCCAAGAATACCAGAAAGATGTTTACTTATGTTTTATTGACTATGCAAAGCCATTCAACTGTGTGGCTCATACTAAATTATGCACAACTTTGCAAAGAAAGGGAATTCCAGAATCGTTAACTGTACTCATGCAGAATCTGTAAATGGAACAAGAGGCAATCAATCAAACAGAACAAAAGGCTAGAGTGTGGTTTAAAATCAGGAAAGATATGCATCTGGATTATATCCTTTCACCGTACTTATTCAATCTATATGCTGAGCAAATAATCCGAGAAGCTGGACTATATGATCAAGAATACAGCATCAGGGACTGGACAAATGTTCATCAACAACTTGTGATATGCAAATTACACATCCTTCATTGATGAAAACACAGAGGACTTGGACCATTTGCTCATGACTATCAAAGAATACAGCCTTTAATATGCCTTCCAACTCAATGTAAAGAAAACAAAATTCTCCATAACTGGAGAATTACATAATAATCAATGGTGAAAAGATTGAAACTGTCAAGAATTTAATTTTGCTTGGATCCACAATCAATGATCATGGGCGCAGCAGATAAGAAATCAAAGAATATATTGGTCAAATCTACTGCAAAGGACCTTTTTAAGTGTTAAAGAGCAAAGACATCAGTTTGAGGACTAAGTACACCTGACTCATGCCAAAGTATTTTCAATTACCTTATATGCATGTGAAAGTTGGACATGAATAAGGAAGACCAGAGAATCGATACATTTGAATTATGGTGTTGGTGAAGATACTGAAAGTACCAAAGATTGCCGGAAGAACAAACAAATTTGTTTTAGAACTACATCTAGAATGTTCCTTAGAAGCAAGGATGGCTAGACTTCATCTCACAACCTTTGGACATATTATCATGAGGGGCCAATCCTTGGAAAATGACATCATACTTGGTAGAGGGTCAGCAAAAAAAAAGAAGAGCCCCAGTGAAATGGACTGACAATGTCTGCAACAATGGACACAAACGTAAGAATCGTGAGGATGGCACAGGACCAGGCAGTGTTTCATTCTGTTGTGTGTAGGATGGCTATGGATTGGAGTCAATTTGATGGCACCTAATACCAACAATGGTTGCACAGCCGGACTAATACACTAAAAAAAGCACAAAATTGTACACTGGATATGGAGTCCTGGTGTGGCACTCTAGGTTGATGTGCTGGACTGCAAAGTCGGTTTGAACCACAACGTTGGTGGTTCAAATTCACTAGCTGCTCCTCAGAAATTCTATACAGGGTCACTATTGGTTGAAACCAACTCAATGGCACTTAACAAAAAAATGGGTAAATTATATAGCATGTGAAGTATATCTCACATAATACGACCTGGTGTGGTGCTGTAGGTTAAGCACTGTACTGCTAACTACAATGTTGGTGGTTCAAACACATCAGTTGCTCCTTGGAAACCCTATACAGAGTCCCTATGGGTCAGAATCAACTTGTCAGCATTTAATAACAACAGCTATTTGAAAATAAGACCGTTGTATTAGCAAATAAAAGGGGGCTTCCAAAAGTTCACAGAAAAGTTCCATTATCTTTTAATTCCATCTTTCTGTGAACTGTTTGAAGTCCACTTGTATCCAGGCAAAGTATTTAAAGTAGTGGGTTTGTTTTGACTCATAGTTAGCCTATACATATATTTTAAGGTACAGTCTTATTTAATCCTTCAGTGGTATAGAGACTTGTACTGTAAGATAGGTACTACTGTTATTGTAAGGCGCTCTGGTAGCGTAGTGGTTACGAATCGGGCTGCAAACCGCAAGGTCAGCAGTTCGAAACTACCAGCTGCTCCATGGGAGAAAGATGAGGTTTTCTGCTCCCGTAAAGATTTACAGCCTCGGAAACCCTATTCAGGGTCACTATGGGTTGGAACCGACTCGACGGCACATAACAACAATAATTGTTATTGTAAGTGCTGTGGAGTCGGTTCTGACTCATAGTGACCTTGTATAGGGTTTTGGGGGGCAGCTGGTGAGTTTGAACCACCATCCTTGCAATTCAAAATGGTCGAGCATTTATTCTATAGCACCACACCAGGATTTCGGGTACTATTACTATCTCCCATTTTATAGATGAGATTACCTTATAGTAATTAGGCCACTAGCTTAAGGTCAGCACATAGCCTGGCTTTTAAGCCTATGTGACCTCAGAGCTTTACACTTTCTCACACTGCCTCCCTCTCCAGTCCACTGCTAGCTTATGTCCATTCTACCTGGCAACATTTTTCATAGCCATCACTTCTTTTCTTGTCCATCTTTATTATCTTTTGTAAATGTCATTAGATCAGGAATCAGCAAACTCTGAACTAACTTTTCCTGTTTCTCCTTCCAGCAATCTCTTTCTCTTTCAGCCTCTTTTGCCCACTGTTATGGGATCAAAATTTGAAGTCACACTGTCCTGGGATCCAAATTTCTCAGTGGTGCCCCACAAACGAAAACAGACTCCAAAGCCTTGCACACCCCTTGAGCCCTTTCTCTCTCTTCCCCTAACTCTTGGCTACACCAGCCTCGCTGGCCTGTACACCATCTCCTTCTGTTCTACCTCTCATCTCTTGCTCAGCCTCTTCTAGCTGTCGGGACTGGACTGCCATTGCTGGACACCTCTGCTGCTAATCTCCTTCTCACCTCCAAGGCTGCCTCTTCCTTCATGGGCCATTCCAATTCCACAGAAGGAATCGATCAGAAGGAACCTCACTTCCTTATCGCACAAATCACATCCTACACATATTCCAGGAATGCAGGGCTTCTTATCCATGTATACCTTCCCTAAAGCAGAGCTGAGTGCCTTCAGAGCAGGGCCTTGTTTCAGTGGCTGTTATTTGTGTTGTATTTGGGGCAGAGAGGGGTGGAGAGGTGTGCACCCAGGAACCATCATTCTAAAGTTGAGAGATGAGTCTGAGGTGACAAGACATTTGAGTTAAAGAGAGACGTGTATAATAGCAGGACAGTCTCCTGCCCCCATTCCGACCTACACTCTGCTTCTGCCTTTTGGTCTGGACTGCCTAGAGCCCGGGACCATCTCCCACAAGTCACACTGGCTTCCTCTCTGAATCCAACGGAGCAGTTAGTCAAGTTTCTTATGATGACCTATTGTCTCATGGCCTGGGATGGCTGGCCAGGCTCCCCTTATTCAAGGGTAGCTACATTCCCATCTTCCATCACCTTAGTGAGAAAATCCAGAACTGGAATCTGAGTATACCAGTTGGGAAACAACATCAACTTGGGGGCTGCTGGGCTGGACAGGCTCACTCGAGAGCAGCTGTACGCTGATAGACAAGCACACGAAGTCTAAAACAATGTCAATGACTTGGCACGTTAGCAGGGGACTGACAGCCTTGATAAAAGCCAAGAGTAAAGGCTCCTAAGCCCACTACCCAGACACTCCACTGGTGACCAGCAGTCAGCATGCCACATTGTAAAGCTATCTCTTCTCACCATCCCATAATCTTTATAGACAGCAGCACTGTCTCTGCAGTTCCTGTGCTTTTCCCTGTCTCGTCCTCTCTTTCTGGTCACGTGGACTTTGGTGGGCTATGACTACTTGCAAAGAGAGTGAGACGAGCTGAGCCAAATCTTCTCTGGACAACTCACTTGATTAGCATAGCGTTTCGGTAATTTCTTGCCAATGTCAATGTCCATTTCTTCATCATCTTTCTTATCTTCATCCTCCTCACTCTCCATCCCTGTCCAGTCATCTTCAGCCAGTCTTCTGGTGTGGTTCACATAATCCAGTCGCTTACTGGAGAAAGAAGAGACATATAAGGAGACACTGCAATGTGACAGACTTCATTTAAAAAGGCCCCAAACTTAGGAGCAACTTGGGAGTACGAGATAGTTTCCTTTGCAAGACTAAACTAGCAACAACCTCCTCATAGATCCTAAAGACAGAACCCTCGTTCAAAACAGCCTTCCTCTGAGATCCCTAAGAGTGGACCAAGTAACATAGTTAATGGAATTTCCTCACTAACTAAAAAGGCTGGCCTTCTTTCCACCCCTACACTCCAGGCTACAGTGTACAGTTGGCACTTCCCCTGCCTGGCAGACACCTAGTCCAAGGGCCCTGAGACTGGGAAAGAGGAAATGCTGAGAGGCAGTGAGAAGTCTAAAACAAGGAGAGCTTCTAGAGTTTTCCACTTCATAAGGCTTTCTGGGGAGAAGCCAGACCTTTTACCAGTTTCTAACTTATAAAAAGTTCACTTAAATTCATGATTTGTTTCCCTTTATCATTAAGTTTTGTTTGTTTGTTTATTGTTAAACTACATATTGTAGATACTTTGGGAAGCTGAGAAGGAAGCAAAACCTAATTTTCATTTTGCACTTTTTGGAAACCTATTGCTCCAAAGTGATTTGGAGATAACACATAACCTCCTAAGCTAAGTTTCCTCAATGTTAAGGCATTTCAACCAAATGAGGCAGTGAGACCAACACAAACACAAATAGCAGCATATGTAAGCATGGTGGGCTTCTACATCAAGAACCAGAGAGTTGGTACAGTGTAGTGAATTATTTAATGTCTCTTTTAGCCATAGTCTTTAACTCCCACACCAAAGAACATTTTACCTTGCTGGGTCTAAAAGAAGGTGGGAAATGATGCTGATACGATTATAAGATTCAGTTGCTGGTTAGCAGAGTTAATTGTGATTGTAAAAACCTAGAACTCTCACCAAACAACATTTTACCTTGCTGGGTCTAAAAGAAGGTGGGAAATGACGCTGATAGGATTATAAGAGTCAGTTGCTGGTTAGCAGAGTTAATTGCGATTGTAAAAACCTAGAACTCTAATGTGTATAAAATGAGCCATCGCAGAAACAAGAGGTGGGAATCTCACTACCATCAAAGAAGAAGCGTCAGGAGAGGATCGCATTGTTCTTTGGATCCAGAGATCCCTGTGCACTGAACACCCGGGACCCAGGGACAGAAGCAGCAGAAGCAAGACCAGAGCACAAGACAGAGCACTAGGCTTCCTAGCCCACAGAGCAAGTAAAGCTGAGTGACTTTGGATAGGAGGCTTACTTGCAGAGTGGGGTGCCACCAGACACTTAATTGGGAAAGCTAGGTTTGCTGACTCACCGAGCCAAAACCAAGCGCCTTCAGGCTGAGGCTTATGGCGGGGCGGGGTGTCCTGTGGGCATTTATCAACAGCCCTAAAAGAGCTCTGCAACACTGGCAGGCAGAAAGAAGCCTACCTGTGGATATGGCTGAAGAGAGGTTGTCCCAATTGGAACAGCTGTGCCTTGAGCATTTCTGACCCTGAACTGTACCTGTCAACTTCCCTAATTAACACAGTGAATGCAGTAATGGGATCAAACGTGTAACATCTGTGAGGATGGCACAGGACAGGCAGTATTTTGTTCTGTTGTGCATAGGGTCACCGTGAGTTGGGAACAACTCGATGGCACCTAACAACAAACAACTTCCCTAATAAACCCTAAAACTGTGAATACGGTGCCTGAGTTCTATGTGGCCACTGCAGTGAATTCTGGAAACCAGTTGAGTAAAGAATGCTGTGGGAGGGATGGTTGGTACCAGAACTTTTTTGCACTTTGCATACTTATACACGTGCAACAGGATGCAAGTTCATGGTTATTTCCTAAGCATTGTTTGGAACAAGAGAAGATGCCCAAAGGTAGTGAACTGGCTAGACGACATTATAAACGGTCCATTCAGTGGCTCACCTAGCACGACAAAAAAGAAACAGCCATTGCCATTGAGTCAATTCTGACTCATAACAACCCTAAAGAACAGAGTATAGCCGCTCCATAGTCTTTCTGTGGTTGTTAAAT
Organism: Chrysochloris asiatica; assembly: GCF_000296735.1. Classification (NCBI taxonomy): domain Eukaryota; kingdom Metazoa; phylum Chordata; class Mammalia; order Afrosoricida; family Chrysochloridae; genus Chrysochloris; species Chrysochloris asiatica. The sequence continues at coordinate 2,727,504 of NW_006408610.1, read as the reverse complement.
CTTTCCCTGTAGAGCAGCTGCTGGGTTCAACAACCAACCTTTCAGTCAGCAGGGATCCTTTTGTAAGGAGTAAGGTGGTAGTGGTATGCCGTGGAGTCAGTTCCGACTCATAGCGACCCTGTATAGGGTCTCTGAGGCTGTAACTCTTTACGGGATGAGAAAGCCTCATCTTTCTCTTGCAGAAATGCTGGTAGTTTCAAACTGCTGACCCTGAGGTTAGCAGCCCAACTCATAACCACTACACTACCAGAGCTCCTTAAGTAATAAGGTAGCACTTATGAATTATATGGAAGCCTTCCAGAAACACTGTTATGTAAATGTGCAGAACAATGTATAAAAAGCTATTGCTTGACCCAGCTTGGGTGGCGTGAGGATCAGAACTCTACTAGAGGAAGTTAAAGAAGTCTGATACAGGAAGCAAGTGTAAATTGCTACCATTTGATGAACTTGACCTTTGCTTATGGAAGTAATTGCTCAAAATACCAACTGAGAGAGGAGGAGTCTTCACATCAAGGATCAAGTCTATCCACTCAGTACAAAGGGTTGATAGGGGCAGGCAACTCAGACATTGGCTACCTAAAATGGGGGTGGGGTGGGGGAGTGGTTATAAGGCATAAAGTGGCTAGCTTACAAGTTTTCAAGCGTGAATTTAGTTTCAGAGCGAGAGGAGAATGATAGAATCTCCACTGAATAGTTTTCATCTTGTCTAGATGAGTCTGGTAAGGAGCTCTGGTAGCGTAGTGGTTACAAATCGGGCTGCGAACCTTAAGGTCAGCGGTTTGAAACTACCAGCCGCTCCGCGGGAGAAAGATGAGGCTTTCTACTCCTGTAAAGATTTACACCCTCGGAAACCCTGTACAGGGTCGCTATGGGTCGGAA
>NW_006408610.1:2725308-2726525 GCF_000296735.1 Chrysochloris asiatica | reverse complement strand
ATACAGACTCAGCAGCACTTAATAAACGACAATGGTTACACCCCCACACATCTGTCAGTTTGTCATACTGTGGTGGCTTGTGTCTTGCTGGAAGCTATGCCACTGGTGTTACAAATACCAGCAGCATCACTCATGGTGGACAGATTTCAGCAGAGTTTCTAGACTAAGAACAGACTTCCTATTGTTATTAAATATCACTGTGTCGGTTTCAACTCATAGCAACCCTGTATAGGATTTCCAAGGAGCGGCTGGTGGGTTTGAACCACCACCTTGAGGTCCAGTGCTTATCCTATAGCACCACACCAGCATTCCAAGAACAGACTAAGAAAAAGGACGAGGTAATCTACTTCTGAAACATTAGCCCCTGAAAACCTATGAATAGCAATGGAACACTGTCTGATAAAGTGCTGGAAGATGATCCCCTCAGATTGGAAGACACTCAAAATACCACTGCCTCCTCAAAGTAGAGTTGACCTTAAGGACATGGGTGGAGCAAAGCTTTGGGGACCTTCATTTGCTGATGGGGCATACCTCAAAATGAGAAGAAGCAGTTGTACACATCCACTGATAATGGAAATGTGGAATCAAGGAAAATTGGGATGTATAAAGATTGAGATCCTAGGCATTTAGGAGCTGAAATGGACAAGTAATGTCCATACTGAATCTGACAATCATATGGTTTACCATGTGGGGAATGACAAGTTTAAGAGAAATGGTGCTGTATTCATAATAAAAAAGCACATTTCAAGACCTATCTTGAAATACAGTGCCGTCCGTAATAGGATAACATATATGCCTGTAGGAAGAAAATTTATAACAACTATTAATCAGATTTATACACCAACCGTCATTGGATGAAGAAATTCAAGAATTCTACCACTTTCTTTGGGCTCTGGTGTGGCACTGTAGGATAAGCACTGGGCTACTAACCATGTTATGCAGGGTCACTATGAGTTAGAACCAACTCAACAGCACACAACAGCAGCAACCCATTTCTTCAGAATGAAATTGATTAAACACACAATGTTGTTAAGTGCTGTCAAGTTGGTTTCAACTCACAGTGATCCTGTATAGGATTTCTGAGGCTCTAAATTTTTGTGGGAACAAAAGGTATCATCTTTCTCTTGTGGAGTGGCTGGTGGGCTCAAACCACAGATCTTGTAGTTCACAGTTCAGTGCTTATCCTACAGAACCAGTGAGCTCCCCATGCAATCAAT
>NW_006408610.1:2711004-2716513 GCF_000296735.1 Chrysochloris asiatica | reverse complement strand
GAGAAAGATGAGGCTTTCTACTCCTGTAAAGATTTACACCCTCGGAAACCCTGTACAGGGTCGCTATGGGTCGGAACCGGCTCGACGGCACTTAACAACAACAACAAGATGAGTCTGGTGAAAGGGAATGGGGATAGGATTCTTTTGATTCAATAGTAATTGTTGGCATGACTAATTTCGATTGTCACAACTATAAAAGTAGAAGATGTGTAACCAAAAGCGGGGAGTAGTTCATCTTACATTCCAGGAACAGAGGACCCTAGGACCATCAGGAAGGAAGAGCATGAGTGGAATGTGGGATCTTAACCAGAGAAGCAGTGACACCAGAGATAGAGGCGTCCGTGATGGTATGGAGAGATAGATCAGCTGAGGACTCAAGACTCATGGAAAGAGATAGGCTGTGTGCTGGCAGGCAGGAGGCTGGCTTGCAAAACATGCCTTTTTGGTTATTTAAACGATTATATATTGCTGTGTGTTTTGTGTACATTTTTTAAAAAAAAGGAGGTGGGGTGGGGGTGGAGAATAGAGGCAAATATTGTTAACCGATTGTGCATGGAGGGGAGTGTAGTCATTACAATGAAACAAAATATGATTGGTTGAGTGCAAAACCAATGTTCTGTCATGTAAACTATCAATTCACAATAAAACCTTTAAAAAAAAAAAAGAAAAAAGCAATAGCTTGTATTGTTTTTTTAAAAAATTGTTATCCTATCCAGAGAAGCAGCGACACCAGAGATGGAGACAGAGATGAGGGCATGGAGAGAGAGAGAGCAGCTGATGACTCTAGACTCATGGAAAGAGAAAGGCTGTGTGCTGGCAGGCAGGTGCTGGTGGCCAGCAGGCAGGCTTGCAGAATGTGTCCTTTGGTTGTTTAAATGATTATATTCCTGAGTGTTTTTGTGTACATCCCCTTCACCAAAAAAAACAACAAAAACAGAGGGAATAGAAGCAAATATTGTTAAATGATGATGCAGAGATTGTAATCACTACAATGAAACGCTGAATGTAAAACTGATGTTCCCTAATGTAAACTATCACTCAATTTACAATAAAAACTGAAACAAAACAAAAACACCTGTTGTATACACACAGAGCCATACACATTACACAGAACATCTTTGGAAGGATACAAAAGAATGGGATGCCTAGGGGACAGAATTAAGAGGGAGACTTTTTACCATATTCCCTTGTATCAAGATTGAATTTTGAACCATATGAATGTATTATCTATTGCAAAATAATTATAATTAAAAAGAGAAAACAAGAGGACTGATCTGGGAATATAATCCACAAGCAATTCCAGAGGCCACAGGGAATCATCCCTGTTAAATACATCTAGTGATGCAGCACTGAGCAAAACCACAAACCAGATGGACACTGAGCAGCTGTTAATATTTTCTCCTAATCCTTAATCCCTTGATTCATTACCGAGAAAAGGTCCAGGCTACTCTGAGAATAAAAGGCCAGGCCCTGCCTTCAGCACAATCCAGACTCAAACACTTCTATCCTGTTCTCTTTGGCTGTTGTTCATCTTGGCATTTAGAATTGAGTGCATGGAAGACATTTCCTCAGGCTCCCTGTGGAATTATTTGTTTTGAACTCCCAAGGGCTCAGTAGAAACATTTGGGCTGAAGGCAGACGGGAAGACCACACCAATGCCAGGATGCAGAGTGTTGGAGAAGCCACACAACAGCAACACAGAGAATGTGGGGAATGGAAGAATGGGTGTGGCTTTCACAAGTTCCGAAATGAAAAGCTCACTACTGCTGCCAGGAAAAAAAGAAAAATTTAACCAAATAATTGAGCTTTTGCTGTCAAACTACAGTCTTTCCCTACTCTCCCATCTTTTCCTAAATTCTGGGCATACAGGATGGAGTTTTACCTCTGTCAGGATTTTTACCCCTCCCAATCTCATTGGCCAGAAGGTAAACCTACAAAAGATCTACTAAGACAAGCCTGAGGCCTCCTGATTGATCCACACCTCCCAGCTCCGAGAAAGCAACCAAGTAGTTAAAGTATCCCTTACGATTTCTGCAGTTCCAGTAACCGACGGCGCCGCTCACTCTGCTCCAAGGAACTATACTTGGACTTGTACTGGGACAGGCGGGGGTGTGGGGCTGCTGTGCTATTCAAATCTTGTGACACAGAAAAACTACCAGCCAGGGCTTGACTCAGCTCTTCCATCTTTCCTATAAAAAAGAAGGTGAAAAAGAAAAATGGTTAAATGATTTCAGATCATCACAGTTGTGATAGAACATAATGGCTACATTTCTAAGTCACAGTCACAGTCATTTCCAGGGAAAAAGAGGAAGTTAGGGTATAAACGAGCTACAAATGAGCAATAATGGTATTTTATATCCTGCAGCTATTTCAGTAATGATCATTTTGATAGCTCTAAGGATAGAGAAATGAGCATCAACCACTAAATAAACTCAGCCCATGGTTGAAGCTAACTTTTGCTCTTTCTCACTCATCACCACAAACTCAGTCATTAGTTCCTTCTTACCACCATTGACATCAGCAATGTGATAAAGCATCTCTTTTTTTCCTGCATAGTCCTAAACGGTCATTACTCAAGAACTAATAAATTAAATCCACTGCCAGAGAGTTGATTGACTCATAGTAACCTTATAGGACAAAATAGAACTGCTCTTTGATGTTTCTGAGACTGTAAATCTTTACAGAAACAGACAGCTTTAGCTTACTCCAAGGAACAATTTATGGGTTTCCAATCGGTTACGAATCGGGCTGCGAACCTTAAGGTCAGCGGTTCGAAACTACCAGCCGCTCCGCGGGAGAAAGATGAGGCTTTCTACTCCCGTAAAGATTTACACCCTCGGAAACCCTGTACAGGGTCGCTATGGATCGGAACCGACTCGATGGCACTTAACAACAACAATAGCTATGGTTTAAAATTAGGATAGGTGTGTGCCAGCATTGTATTCTTTCACCATACTTATTCAGTCTGTATGGTGAGCACATAGTCCGAGGAACTGGGTTCTATGAAGAAAAAACGTGCCATCAGGATTAGAGGAAGACTCATTAACAACCTGCGATATGCAGATGATACAACCTTACTTGCTGAAAGCAAAGATGACTTTAAACTACAGATGAAGATCAAAGACCACAGCCTTCAGTATGGGTTACATCTCAATGTAAAGAAAACTAAATCCTCACCAATGAACCAGTAAATAATATCCATGTAAATGGAGAAAAGATTGAAGGTGACAAAGACTTTACTTTGCTCAGATCAACCATCAACACTCATGGAAGTAGTAGTTAAGAAATCAAGTGACATATTGTAATAAGTAAATCTGCCTCTCAAGACCTCTTTAAAGTGTTTAAGAGCAAAGATGTCAGTTTGAGGACTAAGGTGCGCCTGACTCAAGCCATGGTATTTTCAATAACCTGACATATGCATGTGAAAATTGGACAGTGAATAAGGAAGACCACAGAAGAATTAATGCACTCAGTTACAGTTTTAGAGGAAAATATTAAAAGTACCATGGACCGCCAAAAGAACAAACAAATCTGTGTTGGAAGAATTACAGCCAGATGCTCCTTGGATTCCAGGATAGCCAGACTTCGTCTCTGATACTTGGACATATTATTAGGAGGGACCACTCCCTGGAGAAGGATATCATATTTGATAGAGTGGAGGGTCGGAGAGAAAGAGGAAGACCCCCAACGAGATGGATTGGCATAGTGGAAGCAAATGTAGCAATGATTGTGAGGCTGGCACAGGACCAGGCAGCATTTCATTCCATTGTGCATATTAGTCACTATGAGTTGGTACTGACTCAATGGCACCTAACAACAACAAAAATCGACATGAGTCAGACAGCACTTAACAAAACAAAAATAACTTACTGATGCAAATTTCATCCAATTAGTCATTTAGTTCTAGTAAATGCCAACGTATATTTAAAACACTTAGCTCCAGGAGAAATACTAGTTCTGAGGCCCCTGGAGGAAGACAAAAAGAGCCCAAAATTCAAATCTGGGCAGTTACTCTCTCATTTTGCAGGGAGGGTTTGAAGGACAGAGTACAGGCGTTTCAGGCCCACTTATGTGGGACTCACTTGGAAAACAGCAAGAATGTGGAAGGCCGCCTAAGAGTTAACACTAATTATCCCACTGCAAACAGAGTAGATGTGATACTGGAGACAGACTACCCAGGTGGGCCTGGGTAGTGAATGGGAGTACTTCACACTTGGGTCACACCCCTTGTATGAAGGTGAGATAACAGAGTTCACTCAAAGATTAGAGGTATGTCTTGGACTGTAAGAAAATAAGAGAACATTTGGGAGACATCTGATTTACATTCTTTAGTTCTAGTATAAACCAGAAGGTACAGCCAGTGCTCAAACTCCATCCCAGACCATTTCCTAACACTCAGAGCACTGAAACCAGCAGGTTTCATTAAAAACTACAACTCCATGGGCCAGTGAGTTCCTTTCCATTGCACACATGAAATCAGATTGATTTTTCTTAATGTGCAGCACGTTGTTGTTAAATGCCATTGACTCAGTTCTGAGCCATAGTGCCTCTGTATAGGATTTCTGAGGAGCAACTGATGGGTTTGAACTGCCAACCTTGTGGTTAGCAGTTTAGTGCTTATCCTACAGCGCCATACCAGGGCACTGCATAAGATTTACAGCATAAGATTTTGTTAATTTGAAAGGAATATTTGAATTGGTTTTAACATATTAGCCCATGATCAGTGTTAATTAGGGGCATTGGACCACAAGGTTCGTGATTCAAATTCATCAGCCGTTCCTCAGAAACTCTATACCGGGTGACTATTAGTCAGAACCAACTCAATGGCATTAACAACAGCAATTGTTATACAACTGGAACGGACCTGAATAAGTACTTACTTGAGGTCCATTAGAAAGCTTTCACAATAAAAAATTTTTTAATTGTCTTTGTTGTTGTTGTTTGGTGCCATTGAGTCAGTTCTGACTCATTGCAACCCTATATAGCACTTCCAAGGGGAAACTGGTAGGTTTGAACCCATTGACCTTGTGGTTAGCAGTCCAGTGATGATCCAACAGTACCACAGCTGGACTCCTTAAAGGTCTTGTTGTTGTTGTTGTTGTTAAGTGCTGTTGAGTCAGTTCCAATACAGAGTGACCCTGTGTGGGGATGCCAAGAAGCAGCCAATGGGTTTGAACCACTGACCGTGTGGTTAGCAGCCCTGTACTTATCTTACAGCACCACACCAGGATTAGGATCACTAAAGTCGTGGCCATATCCAATGCACATGTCTCTGGCCATGTCGTGTTCTAGGAACTCTGGTAGCACAGTGATTAAGCACTCTATGAACTGAAAGGTCAAAGGTAGATTCTCCACTGGAGAGAGAAGTTGCAGTCTGCCTCTGTAAAGATTTACAGCCTTGGAAACCCTATGGAGCAGTTCTATTTGGTCCTATAGGGCTGCTTTGCAATGAGTTGGAATCAATTCAATGGCACCGTATTTATCAATCTCTCTGGTAGCGTAGTGGTTA
>NW_006408610.1:2694074-2710134 GCF_000296735.1 Chrysochloris asiatica | reverse complement strand
AGCTCCTTAGGGATAGCATATTCTCCACACCTGGGATTTATCCTCCACCCCTCCAACTCCCAAATACCTGAATTGCCCAAGCCTCTGTCCCCAGGCTCCAGATCCACGCGAGTCTCCCGACTCCTCTCCTTCCAGCATCCGCGACTTAAACCCCTTCCCCCCACCAGCCCCGGCTCCAAGAATCCTTGGGGCTCTTCCCCCCCCCCCCCCCCCCCCGCCAAGCCTCAGCCCCGTGGACTACCTACTTCATCCACTCAGCCGTCCTTCCCGCCAAGGCCCTGCACTGCCTTTCCCCAGGGAGGAGTAGCATTCCCTGTCCGCACTTCACTAACAAAATACAGAAAACCGGAGGAACACTGGAGGGGAGGCCCCAGCCTGGAGCTGCCCTTCGGAATGATGCCCCGGGAAGCCAGGAGTGCGGGTACGGCCGGAGACATCACTACGGAGCGCAGAGGGACACCTAGGGAGCAGAAAGGCAGAGGCTCGAACGAAAGACTCACCGGTCTCTAGCGATAGTACCACGCACCGCCGCCGCCGCGGGCCGACCAATCACCTGCCCTGGGAGAGGCAGGGCCGCCCCCTTGGCAGCGGCCACCCTGCCGGGTCCACCAGCCACGCGCCCGGAGTTTCTGGCTCCTCCCGCCGTTGCAGGGTCCTCCCGCGCTTCAGCCACCTACCGGCCGGCGGTTACACACAGCCTCAACCGCCGAGACTTCTCCATTCGGCCTGGAGGGGGAGCTCTTTCTGTTTCTACATTGCAAAGTCCCGGACACCTCCTGCAAAGTGACTTGTTCCGGCCGAGGCCGCACTCCTAGGTAGAAGTTCCTCAGTGGTACCTTTCGCCAACAAGAGAAACCCCATCTTGTGACCGGGTGTTCAAGACTACCCCAAACCCTGGGTCTTGCCGCCTCCCCCAGATCCGCCCACTCCTCGGGGCGCACCAACAGCTCGCTTGCTCTCCTATGCGCCTGCTTTTTGCAGGAGCAGTACCAGTGCCCTAAATGATTCCCTCCATCCCTCACACCAAATGTCTCAAACATTCTGTCCTCATTTGCCTTGTAAACCAGAAACATAGCTCAGTACAGCCCTTTTTTTGGTTCGGGAATTTGTTTTAATTACTCTGTAGGAGTCCTGGTATGGTGCTGTAAGATAAGCACTGGACTGCTAACTAGTAGGTTGGAGGTTCAAACCCAGCAGCCGTTCCTCGAAAACCTTAATATACGTGGTTACTATGAGTCAGAACCAACTTGATGGCAGTTAACAACAACAACTGTTGTGCACTTGACAATGGCATGGATGACCAGGCTGGGTTCCTGTTTAAGTAGTCAGCATTCCCCACAAGTATGGCACTCGGTAAGACTTGGGTGAAGGGATGATGAATTGGTGCAAGGGGGGCGGGGGTGGGGTGGGGCGGGAGTAGGGGGCAGTAGCAAAGACTTCGGAAGTCCTCATCAAACCAGGATGCAGCCTTTGCTGTTCGGGACTCATGCGATGAAAAATAAAAACATTAATAGCCACTTATTTAATGCTTATATTGAGCCAGACACGACATCACATGGATTCTCTCATTTAAATCTTCAAATCATACAAAGAAGTAGGAAGCTCACACTCAGAAGTAACTTGGCCAAAGTCAAATAGCATTTGACTCAGATGTTTAAATTTGTTGAATGTTTGCTTTATAGAGAAATTGGATATTTGTTACAGAAACAAAATAGCCAAAGTTGGCACATTTTTAGTCCAAGGCATGTGAAAATGTGGAGTTGTATATTTTATACAGGAAGGTAAGTCAAAAAGTATTCCTGCTAGGCTTCTAGTTCATACATATACAGGTCCTACATCACACTATCCATTTGTTCTAAAAAGAACAGGAAATTAAACTGACAAAGAGGGTGAAGAGTCTGGGGCCCTGGAAGACCAATTTTTTGGACCTCAGAATTTATGTAAGTGGACTCTATTTTCTAATAACCCGGCTGAGCACATTTTGTGTGTCCACATATGAAAGCTCATGTTTGCCTGACTTATGAAGACTAACAAATGATTAGCCCAGGAACCGACTTCACTAAGGAATACTAACACCAGGAAATTAAATCATTGGTGTCCCAGAGCCACCCTACCCACAACCATTGAGGTCATATCTAGTGGTCAGACTGTGCAAAAAAAAGTAAAGGCCCTAAACGTTGGCTTGAGAAAGAGGTTCCCAAAGTTATGCATGAAGGTCCAGGAAGAAGGTTCCAGTCTCCTACTTAAACCCAGCTGAATAACTTCTCATCTCATACACACACACAATTGGTTTCCCCCTGACACCCACCTTCACAAAGTTGACCACATACATAGAGTGGTGGTTGTATGCCATCGAATCAGTTTTGACTCATAGTGACTCTGTACAGGGTTTCCAAGGCTGTAAATCTTTTCGAGGACTTCTTTCTCCCATGGAGCAACTGGTAGATTCAAACTGCTGACTTTGCAGTTAGGAAACCCAGCTTACAACCCACTAAGCTGCCACAGCTCCTTATATACATAAATACTTTACTTGATGTCTTTAAATCAATTCACTTAAAAAAAAAGTTAAATATATTTTTAAAGGTATTTCCCACTTTAATAGTGTTTATAAAATAAATACAGTGAAAATAATGTAATGTTTAACTAGAGACTAATGTCAGCAAAAAGCTTTAGCATTGAGGACTTTATAAAAATCAGAGATTAGCAAGTAATGAATAAATGAGGAGGAGTACACTTAAACAAATTTTATCTTTGATATAATTAGAAAATTTCAGAACAGAAGAAAAGATGCACTTTCATATTATGATTCAGTGTTATTTAAGGTGAAAAATCTGTGCACCCGTAAAATCTGTGGTAATTGTGCATACACAGAGAACCCTGACCTAGAAGAGGGGAGGTTGAGAGTAGGAAGGTATCCAGCCCTTCCAACAAAGGGAACACTCACCAGGAGGCCTGAACTCACTGTCAGTTAATAAATATGTATTTAGTGGGACCCTGGTATTGCTGTGGGTTATGTGTTGGAGTTGTAATTCCAAGGTATTTTTAAATGCACCAGCTGCTCCACAAGGCTTTCTGCTCCTGTAAAGATTTACAGTCTTGGAAACCCTATTTAGGGTTGCTATGAGTTGGAATCAACTCCATGGCATTGGGTTGGGTATTTGTCTGACACACTTGCTAAAGATCAAAGACTACAGTCTTCAGTATGGGCTACAATTTAATGTGTAGAAAACAAAAATCCTTACAACTGTGCCAATAAATAACATCAAGATAAATGGAGAAAAGTTTGAGATTGCCAAGGATTTTATTTTACTTGGATCCCAAATCAATGACCATGGAAGCAGCAGTGAGGAAATCAAAGGAAATATTTATTGCATTGTGCAAATCTGCCACAAAAGATCTCTTCAAAGTGTTGAAAAGCAAGGATGTCACTTTGAATGCTAAGATACATGTGGTATTTTCAATCATCTCCCATACATGTGAAAGGTAGACAATGAATAAGGAAGACTGAGAAGAATCGATGCATTTAAATTATGGCATTAGCAAAGAATATTAAACACAAAAGGGTTTCATAAAGTTCATGGAAAATGGAATTGAAAGATAATGGAACTTTTCCACGAACCTTTGAAGCCTCTTCATATACCATGGATTGTCAGAAAAATGAACAACTGTTTTGGAAGAAGTGCAGCCAGAATGTTCCTTAGAAGGAAGGATGGCAAGACTTCCTCTCAGGTAATTTGGGCACATTGTCAAGAGGAACCAGTTCCTGGAAGATAGACATCGTGTTAATAAAATAGATGGTCAGTGAAAAAGAGGAAGCCCCTAAATGAGATAAATTAACACAATGGTTTTAACAATAGGCTCAAACAGAAGAATGACTGGAGGCTGTACCCTGTTGTGCTGCGGCTCCGTGTGTCCTGCAGTCTCTGGCCCATGCCCCTCGCCACATGCCCACCACCCTGACGCCATCCACAAGGGCTGGTTCCATAAGACCTGCAGCCTGGGGCCCGGCCAGGCCTTGTCGCTGCAGGTGGAGCAGCTGCTATACCCTCAGTGCTCTTGGTACCAGGACATCCTGGTCTTCCTCAGTAAGACCTACGGCAATGTGCTGGTATTGGATGGCGTCATCCAGTGCACAGAAGAGGTCGAATTCTCCTACCAAGAGATGATTGCCAACCTGCCTCTCCACTGTCACCCCAACCTGGGCAAGGTGCTGATCGTTGGGGGCAGGGATAGGGTGAAGCACCCCACAGTGGAGACCGTGGTCCAGTGCAAAATTGATGAGGATGGCATTCAAATCTCCAAGAAGTTCCTGCCAAGCACAGCTGTTGGCTACTCCAGCTCAGAGCTGACCCTCCCTATGGGTGACGGTTTTGAGTTTATGAAGAAGAAGCAGGATGCCTTCTATGTTATCATCACTGACTCCTCAGACCTCGCGGGCCCAGCTGAGAGCCTCTTCAAGGACTCATAGTACCAGCTCATGAAGCCTGTCCTCAAGGTGAGTGCCAGTGGCGGCACCTGGGTCTCATCAAGGAGGTGCAGCAACACTGTAAGTCACTCTTCCCAGTGGTGGCCTACGCCTACTGCATCATCCCCACTGACCCCAGGGGCCAGATCGGCTTCATGCTGTACAGCAAGTACCAGAGCATCAACCTGTGGGAGCCTGTGAAGCTGCTAACACAGGCAGACTCAGGTGGAACAGAGGCAGCTGCGATACTCCAACTCAGACGTGCCTTTGTGCGGCCTGAATTGGCCCACAGGACCCTGAATTACATGAGCTGAGCCTGGAGCTGCCATCACCACACAGAAACCTTCCCAGCCCTGCATAAGACCCTCTTTGGGTGCTCACCCACCAACCTTCACCAGCCCCAGAATGCCTCCCGGCCTGCCCTGCTACGCAGACCGTGCCTGTCCAGCCTCCAAGCCTATACCAGCTGTATACAGTGCCTTCTTGGCCTTCTGTCCCCTTGCTCACAAAACACGTGTATTTATAACAACAACAACAAAAGACTGATTATGAGAGCGGTGCAGAACTAGGCAGTTTTGTTCTGTTGTACATAGGGTCATTGAGTTGGAACCAATATATGGCACCCAACCACATTTGCCAGGCACTGTGCCAAGCCCAGGAGATAAAGAAATGACCAAGACTGACATGGGCCCTTCTTTCCAGGAGTTTACAGCCTAGTTGTGATACTGGAAGATCAATAATAAATGTCATCGCAAGAACAGAGCAGTATCAAAGAGATCCGGTAGCTGGGGGGCAAGAAAGAAGAGTGAGGCTCTTGGGTGAGAGTGTTCAGGGAATTTCTTTCTAAAGGTAAGATGTTTGAGTGGTGTTACCTGAATAATGAGGAGTCAGCCACAAGGACAGGAAGACCACATCTTTGTATCTGAAAGCCCAGTGATGCAGAGATGGGGAAGACTGGATCATACAGCATACAGCTGGTAGTTTCAAACTGCTGGCCTTAAGGTTCGCAGCCCAATTCATAAGCACTACGCTACCAGAGCTCCTTGGTGTTGGGGATAGGAGTTTACTATTATGAAACTTCCTTTTGACTGCTGATAGCTGGTATTCCTCCAGCCAGAGGTTTTCCCTACCACTAATTCTTCTTTAAGGATCTCTGGTAGCGTAGTGGTTACGAATCGGGCTGCGAACTGCAAGATCAGCAGTTCAAAACTACCAGCTGTTCCACAGGAGAAAGATGAGGCTTTCTGCTCCCGTAAAGATTTACAGCCTCGGAAACCCTGTTCAGGGTTGCTATGGCTCGGAACTGACTTGACAGCACTTAACAACAACAATTCTTCTTTGTTATGAAGTGCCGTCGAGTTGGTTCAGACTCATAGTGACCCTGCAGGGTTTCTGAGGAGTAGCTTGTGGGTTTGAACTGCCAACCTTGTGGTTAGCAGTCCAGAGCTTATTCTACAGTGCCACATTTCAGCAGCATAGAACAAGGTTGTTGAAGCAAGCTGAAGGTGCTACAGTTATGACATCAGGATGGTTAAACCATTCTCCTGCTCACTCCTTTAACTTTTCATAGGCATCGAAGAATCCATCAATCTCATTCATCCCTCTAGGCAAAGAGATCAGATGTTGTGCATGAAGTTGTAGATAGAGGTTAAAGTTGTCATCAACTTGGTAAAGTGGTCCACGGTAGAGTTCGCTCAGGATATCGGTCAAGACTTCGTAGCATCACAGCCTTCCAGTTAAGTCTGCAATGAATGATGGACTATCATGAGCTGGATAATGGAGTAAGGGTTGCGCTTACATTCAATAAAGTCGTGAAGGTTTTTGAACTGTCCTTAGCAATTCAGGCATGAGTCATCTCTAGAATCTCAGTAGATTGCAACTAAGATGCCCAGTGTTATGTGATGAAGCCCAAGTTGTGACTCAGTTTGTCAGAAATAGCAGAGATGGCACTTTCTGTGGAGCTGGAGGCTCTTGGAACCCATGAAACTAAATCCCATCCTCTTTTCACTTTGCCCTTCAACATCCTTTAATTCCACATATCTGCACCAGCTACAATCATATATTTTTGCCTCATCCTTAAGGAAACATTGACCTATTAGAACAAGTCTGGAATTAAGTCCTGGTGAACTCAGGCACTTATGAGCAGATGACATAAAACTCTGGTATCTGCTGTAGAAGACAGTGATCCAGATGGGATGAATATTGCAATGTCCCAGTCTTTAGAGGCGTACAGTGTAAACAGGGCAGATGTGTAGCAATCTTTTCCTGCAGGTGATCTGCAGCGATGCTGGAACCTCCTCTTAGAATTTCCAGGATTCACAGATGCCTTTGCTCCTCCTTCCCCTTCTATCACGAGCTTCCATTCGGTAATTACTTCGATAGTGGTGGGGAAGATAGCCCAGTACCTACTTTGAAAAGTCCCTATTGGCGAATCTAAGTCATCAGGCTTAAGAACTGGAGTAATGATTACTGAAGGTAAAAGCCACCAGACTAGGGCAACTACCACCAGCAAGACAGCATTTAAGAGCTCAAGGTTACAGTGGTCAAGGCAGGCCTCTTGGAGGAGGTGAGACCTAGGCAGGCCTGAAGGTCCCAGGATGGAGTGGAAAAGCTGGAAAAGCTGAGGTGAATGTAAGGGGAAGGAGCCTGGTTGAGGGAAGAAGACTGGCACCGAGGTTTGTGGCCCAATCAGAACCCGACAGATGGGCTGTGTGCCCCCACATCTCAGATCCTAGCTCAGCTCCCTTAGCAGAAGCAGCCGGTCTACTGCACATCCTGATGCATGGTGCTCACAGAACCTGTGCCTCTGCAGCTAGGGATCAAGAATCACAGGAATCAAAAATGCCACTTGTACTTTCTTATCTCCTCTGCTCAGTTTTGCTCCTGAGTCTCAGATGGTTTCTCAGCAACTCTTTCCAAAGACCAGGACCTAATTCTAGACTTGTTCCAATAAGTCTAGTGCTTTTCTAAGGATGAGGCAAAAGTTACAATGGTAGTCAGTGCGGGAATGTGGCGTTAAAGAATGCTGACTGGCAAAGTGAGGCCATTTTCATTTCTTTCAGTCCAGTTGTACATTGGTGCTGAGTCCTCAGACCCCTCTGAAAAACCACTGCCATCGAGCTGTCTCTGGTTCATGGTGACCCCATGTGTGTCAGAGTAGAATTGTGCTCCACAGGGGTTTAATTGCTGATTTTTCATAAGTAGATCACCAGGCTTTTTTCCGAGACGTGTCTGGGTGTACCTGAACATCCAACCTCTGGTTAGCAGTCAAGCATATTAACTGTTTGCTAGACCTCTCTCGAAGGAACTCTGGTAGTGTAGTGGTTACAAATCGGGCTGCGAACCGCAAGGTCAGCAGTTCGAAACTACCAGCTGTTCCATGGGAGAAAGATGAGGCTCTCTGCTCCTGTAAAGATTCATAGCCTCGGAAACCCTGTTCAGGGTCGCTATGGATCGGAACCAACTCGATGGCACTTAACACCAACAACAGACTTCTCTCAAAAACCCTGTACAGGGTCGCTATGAGTCGGAACTGACTCCACGGCACATAACAACAACAAGACCTCTCTGACTTTTATTAATCCACCATCTCAACAAAAACAGCCAACCTTAGGCTCAATATGCTAGTCAGCTGCCTGCAACTGTAGCCAGTTTCATACTGGATAACATTCTTCTGGTTTCATTGTATTTACTTTTATTCATTTGTGTCAACTGTAATTGCTTCTCTATTATCATTGTTGTTAAGTGCCATCCAGTCGATTCTGACCCATAGCGACCCTGTATAGGGTTTCTGAGGAGTAGCTGGTGAGCTTGAACTGCCAACCTTGCAGTTCAAATGGCTTTGCAGTCTGGTGCATTAACCCACAGCACTCTCTATTACTAGAGTGGTAGAAAGTTTTGTGAAAGAGAAAAAAATCAACCCTGTAATTTTCAATTCCATCCTGGCTGAAGATCAAAGCAGAGCCAGGGGCCCTGAGCTCTAGAGAGCAGTTCCAATGAAACATCTTGAGACAGGACAGTATGGCGTTGACACAGATGCAGTGATGAGGCTAGGCTCTGAGCTGATCGGTTACATATATAGAGAGTAGGTAAAAACCTGAAAAATGCCAAATCCTAATTGAAAGACATACTTTAAAATGCTGATGAGTACTCAAAACTTTGAAGGTCACATCAAAAACAAGGTACATCTAGAAACTCAGCCAAGATGATTGAATGTCATGTAATGTCCTGGATGGTACCCTGGAACAGAAAAAGGACAACATGTAAAATCTAAGGAAGTCTGAATACAGGTTGGACTGTAGTTAGTAACAGTGTATCAATATTAGCTCATTGATGGTAGTGGTTATGTGCGGTGGAGCTGGTTTCTACTCGTAGTGACCCTGTATAGGGTTTCCGAGGCTGTTCATCTTTTCCGGAGCGGAAAGCCTCATCTTTCTCCCACAGAACAGCTGGTAGTTTTGAACTACTGACTTGAGGTAAATAGCCTAACTTGAGACCACTACGCTACCAGAGCTTCTTAGTTGTGACAAATGTACACACTGGTGTGGTATGTTAATAATAGGGGAAACTGTGTGTGAGGTATACGGGAACACAGTATTCTCAATTTTTCTGTGAATCGAAAACAAGTCCAAAGTAAAAAGTTGATGTTTTAAAAAACTAGAAAATGCTAGAAGTATATTTTGTTGTTGTTATGTGCTGTTAAGTCAATTCTGACTCATACGGACCCTCTGCACAATGGAATGAAACACTGCCTGCCATCCTCACAATTATTGTTACGTTTTGAGCCCATTGCTGCTGCCACTGTGCCAATCCATCTTGTTGGGGTCTTCCTCTTTTTCACTGACCCTCCACTTTACACCAAGTATGATATCCTTCTCCAGGAACGGATCCCTCCTGATAACATGTTTGTTGGATGTATGAGAGATGAAGTCTTGCCATCCTGACTTCTAAGGAGGATTCTGGCTGAACTTCTTCCAGTACAGGTTTGTTTGTTTTTCTCGCAGTCATAGTACCTTTAATATTCTTCTCCAATGCCATAATGCAAATGTATCAAGTCTTCTACGGTCTTCCTTGTTTATTGTCCAACTTTCACATGCATATGAAGCAAATGAAAATACCATGACTTGGGTCAGGTGCACATTAGTCCTCAAACTGTTTTCTTTGCTCTTTAACTCTTTTACTTTGATTATTAAAAAAAAAAAAAAATCTACAAGGACAATGGTTTAAGCCTAACAACCACTCTGTGGGAGAAAGATGAGGCTCTTGGCTCCTTCAAAGATTTATAGCTTTGGAAACCTTATGCGGGGTCGCTATAAACCAGATCCAACCCAAGGGCACTTAACAACAACAACAACAACATAATAATAATAATAATAAATGTTGTTGTTGTTGTTAGGTGCTGTCGAGTCAGTTCCAGCCCATAGCGATCCTATGTAGAACGAAACACCGCCTAGTCCTGCTTGATGTGCCATGCTTGAGCCCACTGTTGATGCCACTGTGACAGTCCATCTCATTGGGGGGTTTCCCTCTTTTTCGCTGTCCCTCCACTTTACCAAACATGATGTCCTTCTTCAGGGACTGGTCTCTCCTGAAAATCCATTCTTGTTAGATTTAGGCTTCTTCACTTTCCTGTTTTCATGAAAAGAGCCTAATGATGGTGCTGTAGGATAAGCACTGGACTGCTAACCACAAGGTCAGCTGTCAAATTCACCAGCTGTTGTTCCTTGGGAGAAAAATGAGGCTTTCTGCTCTCTTAAAGAATCCAGGTAACGTAGTGATTACGAATCAGGCTGTGAACCTCAAGGTCAGCAGTTTGAAACTACCAGCAGTTCCGCGGGAGAAAGATGAGACTTTCTGCTCCCGTAAAGATTTACAGCCTTGGAAACCCTGTACAGGGTCACTGTGAGTCAGAACCGACTCCATGGCACATAACCACCACCATCAAAGAGTCCTGGTGTGTTGCTTTGGGTTAATGTGCTGGACTGCAAAGTTGGTTTGAACCGCAAGGTTGGCGGCTCAAGATCACTAGCCACTCCTTGGAAACCCTATACAGGGTCGCTATGGGTCTGAACCTACTAGATGGCACTTAACAGCAACAACAAAGATTTACAGGCTTGGAAACCCGATATGTTAACGCACCTGCTCTGACTTTAGTGGCTTAATTCTGTAATCCCACTGGTATAGAATCTCTTCAATTCCCTTTCCAGTCCAAAGGGATTAAATGAATAATTTATAAGAATCATCACAAAGCTGCCTCCTAAGAGGCAGAGGTTAAAGATGTCCCAAGTGTCCAACTTTCCAAACTGGCTATACCAGTCCATCCTCTGTTAACACAACTACCCCTCCTCCTCACAGGACTCAGGAACTGTACTTTTATGATGTGGTTTACTAGGGAAGCGGCAGGTTACAATTTAGGATCAGAATCAACTTAGAAGTAACAGGAACAACTCAAGATACAGTTCTTCAACCAGGACATTTTTTTCTTGGTCTGCTGCCATCAGCCTTGTTTTGTGGACTGGGAAGCCCACCACAGCCGTCTTGTGTTAGTTAGCCTGCTTGTTCTCACCAGCTTGGCCTCACTATCTTGCATGGTCTTCAGTGTTATGGCCCCTTCTTCTCTCCCTGTCTCTCCCTAAAGCCTGTCTCAGGGAAACTGACTGTATAGCATGCTCCTAATTTCAAGGCATGCCACCCCAGCAAGACCATGAACTAACCAATCACCTACATGGTTTCCATGCATCTTATTTGGATAGGCCCAACCCCCAAAATGATTCATGTACCTTATTTGCATTAGAAAAAATGTCCAATCCCCTTAGTGGGCCACAATTACCTTATTTGCATAGCCCCACCCAATCCTTTTGTGTGAGTTGAGTCCTGGTGTGGCACTGTAGGATAAGCACTAGACCACAAGATAAATTTGAACTGCAAGTTTGGCAGTTCAAACTTGCCCACCACGCCTTGGAAACCCTATACAGGGTCACTGTGCGTCAGGACCACCTGAACGGCACTTAACAATAACAACTATAAGCAGATCAGAGCTAGATAGGTCATATAATAGTAATTCACTACACCACAGGTGTCAGTGTGATTTGTCTTGTCTCCGCTCAGATACTTAAAGGTTTTTCTTAGTTTCCTTTTACAATAAACTAAGTAGAAAGAAAAGTGAGATGATTTACAGAAAAATATTAATAAAATAACAGTATAAGTGGTGGTGGCTGTGGCAAATATCATGATTAGTGGTTAGGAATGACTGGATTTTAGGGAGCATCCCAGGAGGCCTGGTTGGGCCAAGCACATGAACCCACAGCGCCACACCAAGACTCTTTAGGAGAGCAGAAAGCCTCATTTTTTCTCCCAAGGAACAACAGCTGGTGGATTTGACAGCTGACCTTGTGGTTAGCAGTCCAGTGCTTATCCTACAGCACCATCATTAGGCTCTTTTCATGAAAACAGGAAAGTGAAGAAGCCTAAATCTAACAAGAATGGATTTTCAGGAGAGACCAGTCCCTGAAGAAGGACATCATGTTTGGTGAAGTGGAGGGACAGCGAAAAAGAGGGAAACCCCCAATGAGATGGACTGGCACAGTGGCATCAACAATGGGCTCAAGCATGGCACATCAAGCAGGACTGGGCGGTGTTTCGTTCTACATAGGATCGCTATGGGCTGGAACTGACTCAACAGCACCTAACAACAACAACAACATTTATTATTATTATGTTTTGTTGTTAAGTGCCCTTGGGTTGGATCTGGTTTATAGTGACCCCGCATAAGGTTTCTAAGGCTATAAATCTTTGAAGGAGCAAAGAGCCTCATCTTTGCTGGATTCAAAAAAAGAGTGTCTTAGTTTCACAGTGCTGCTATAACAGAAGTACCAAAAGTAGGTGGCTTTAATGAACAGATGTTTATTTTCTCACAGTTTTTTTGATGTTGTTCTATCAAGTTGGTGCAGACTCATAGCAACTCTGTATAGGATTTCTGAGGTTGTAAATCTTTTCAGGAGCAGAAAACCTCATCTTTCTCCCATGGAGTGGATGGTGGGCTTGAACCACCAACTTTGTAGCTTGCAGTTCAGTGTCTATCCTACAGAACTACTGCATTCCTATTCTCACAGTTTTGGAGGCTAGCAATCCACATTCAGGGCACCAACTTGAGGGGAAGGCTTTCTCTTTTGGCTGTGGAAGAAAATCCTTGTCTCAGCTTCAGTTCCACAGTTCCTGGGCGATCTTCCTGTGGTGAGGCATCTACCTTCCCCAATGTTGTGTGTTTGCTTGCGTCTGTATCTAGTCTGCTCTTTTCTATCTCCAAAGTGATTGACTTACAATGAACCCTACAGACATGGTCACATTAATGTAACAAAGAACACCCTATTCCCAAATGATATTATGTCCACTGGTAGGAGGTTAGGGTTTTTTTATTTCCCAATGTCCAAGTTTTTATTTTCTTCCAACAAACTGAAAATGATTGCTGAAAAATCATTGGCATGATCTCATCCCAACCAACTTTTGGTAGATTGTTAATTCAGAAGATGTCTTCGGCAGTATCAAAAGGTGTCTGAAAAGTCAGTGCATATTCTTTCGGTTCTAAAACACTGTCATAGTTCTACAAGAGGGAGATCTGAGCCCCCTTGGTTGGTAATCTTCTATGGAAGTGGATATGAGGTTAGGATTTACAACACAGATTCTGGGGAACACAACTGGTCTGTAACAGAGATGGAGGATCCAGAGGCTATCATCTGTAGGCATCTGGCCACTAGTCTCTCAGGACAGAGATGGTACCTTCTCTGTACTCACTCTCCAGTGTTGACAGCACTGTGCCTGGCACCAGGGCTGTGCCTGGGAGTCAGACTTCTGGAGGCACTCTCTTGAAGATGGCTTTGCCTGATTGGCCTTGTCCTAGTCCCAGCCCTGCCTGGCACAATCAAAAGAGGCTGAATTAGAAGGAGCCATTAAGAGACAACTGTATCCAAAGCCTCATCCTGGATTCCCATGTCACCTGAGCCCTTGAGAGTCATACTAAAATGGCATTCATACTAACTGCTACTAAGAGATGAGACAAATGCAGGAGAGCCAAATGACTACAGTTATCCCAGCCTACAGCTAGCCAGTCCACCCCTACACTTAGGAGAGAGCCCAGTCAAGAGCAGCAAAGCCATTTATCCAACACACATGGAACCACAAAACCTTAAGTGGGCCCAGCAGATCTGGAGATTCATGAGCTATATAAATGTTTACTGTTCTAGCCTTGAGTTTCGGGGTGGTTTGTAGCATAGCATTAGTGAGGTATTCCATCATTGGTACAGACTTTGGCCAGATTAGAGCTGCAAGTGAGTAGGTGGGCAGGGAGCGGGGCAGGCCCAAGGCTCTGCTATCTTTCCTGTGGCTGTGGCCTGAGCTCCCCTCCTGCGTTTTGCTGGCTGCTTCTCAGCCTTGCTCAGCTCTAGCCCCTCAGCTGTTGGTGATGCTGGTGCCAGTTTTGTTTTGTTTTAACCTTAAAATAGCTCATATGCAAAATCCCATGGAGGATGGCATCCTGGGACTTGCTTTTACCCACAATGCTCCCAGGTCCTGATTGGCTGGAAGAGAGCCGAATTTTTCAGACTCAGCCAATCACTTGCTGCTGCTATTGTGTGCCGTTGAGTTGGTTCCGACCCATAGCGACCCTGTATAGTGTTCTGAGGAGGCGGCTGGTGGAGTTACTGGTGGTGGTGATAGTGTGCCTTGGAGTCGGTTCCGATTCATAGTGACTCTGTATCCGGTTTCCGAGGCTCTAAATCTTTTGTTGTTGTTGTTAAGTGCCGTCGAGTCGGTTCCGACCCATAGCGACCCTGTACAGGGTTTCCGAGGGTGTAAATCTTTAGGGGAGCAGAAATCCTCATCTTTGTCCTGTGGAAAAGCTGGTAGTTTTCAACAGCTGACCTTGAGGTTAGCAATCTGACTCGCAACCACTATGCTACCAGAGCTCCCTGGTGGAGTTGTTGTTGTTATGTGCCTTGCAGTTGGTTCCGACTCATAGCGACCCTGTCCAGGGTTTCCGAGATCGTAAATCTTTATGGGAACAGACACCTCATCTTTCTCCCACGGAACAGCTGGTAGTTTTGAACTGCTGACCTTGCAGTTTGCAACCTGATTCGTAACCACTACACTACCAGAGCTCCTTGGTGGAGTTATTAGGACCTGATAAACTCCAGGGCCTGCCCAGGAGTCCACCTGGCCCCATAATCTTATCAGAAGGCTCTGCCATACCATTGTGGCGCCTCAACTTCCTTGAACTGGAGAGGAAGACATGTGTGTCACCTGCCTCAGTCCACACACACACACACACACACACACACACACACACACACACTTGTCCTATCACTTCATCTGTATTAGGCTTGGTATCCACCCTAGAAACAGAGACTGAGACAGAGATTTAAGTATACAAGGGGTACTCTTGAGGAAAAACCTTTGAGGGGATGAGAAAGGCAGAAGAGGGAAGACAAAAGCACAAAACAAGAAAGTAGCCTCAGGTAGTCTAGGTTTGGACTGACCCACAGGACTGTCCTGTCTTGAGGGGAGGGGCTCAGACTTTATGGGAGTAGAAATCCTCATCTTTCTCATGGAGCAGCTGGTAGATTCAAACTGCTGACCTTGCAGTTAGCAGCCGAGCTCGTAATCCACTATGCTACCAGGGTTCCTTAGCTCATGAGTCTACAGGTTAGCAATTTAGGCTAGAATCAGCTGGCCTATTCCTCGCTGGGCTCTCTTAGGCATGCGCAGTCAGCTACAGGATGATTAGATAGCTCTGCCAATGGGGTTGGCAGTCTGTTTGCTGAATTGCCTCAATTCTCCTGGACGTGTTTTGTACCTTCCAGCAGCCTCTCCCAGGCATATTCTCATGGAGATCGCAGAGTTCAGAGACTGAAAGCTTGTACACACATCATGACTTTTGTCATATTTTAATGACCAAAGCTGATCACAAGGTTAGATTCAAAGGGCTTAGTCAGTCAGTGAATGTAGGTGTGTGGTGGGGATAGTGGTGACGAAGGTGACATTTCCTGGGTAAGGTTAATCAGCAGAGGTGATTCTCCAGAGAAAGCAGGCAGCTAACAGGCACAGCAGCTGGGGGATAGGTGGCTTGGACAGGTAAAGGGGATCAAGGTGGGGTGCCAACAGCATCCACTAAAAGTTTCTACCTTAGTTCTCTAGAGCTGCTACAACAGAAATACCACAAGTTGACAACTCTAACAAACAGAAATGTATTCTCTCACCGTTTAGGAGACTGGAAGTCTGAATTCAGAGCACTGATTCTGGGAAATGATTCCTTTTCCTTCCAGCACTCCTTGCAATCTCTGTGTGTCTTGGCATCAGTCTTCCCTAGGATCTAGGAGCTCCACAGTGCAGGGAGCCCACGCCCAAAGGACACACTCACTCCCGGCTCTTCTGTCTTGGTGGTAGGAGTTCCTCTTTCTCTGCTCACTTCTCCCTCTCCTTTGGTCTCTTGTAAGATAAGGGTGTTGCACGCCACATCCCCAAAGATGCTTGTTTTCAACTGATTGGCTGCTCATAGCAGATCTCATCACGGAATTATATTATATTAGATCTCACCATAAGGAG
>NW_006408610.1:2689814-2693582 GCF_000296735.1 Chrysochloris asiatica | reverse complement strand
CATGGTTACAATCCCCTCCATGCATCATCAACCAACCAAAGGGTGTACCCTGCAAGCCTGCCCCCTGGTCATCAGCACCCAGCCCCTCTCCCTCTCTGGGTCTAAAGTCCCCAGCCACTCCATCTCTCCACGTCATCGTCTCTGCCTCCATCTCTGGTGTCACTGCTTCTTCCAGTTACTTCTTTGCAGGCCCATTACCACCCTGGTCTACAGCCACATCCTCACTTACCTTGTTGTGTGGTGTCATTTCCAACTCATAGCGAACCAATATGCAACAGAAGGAAACATTGCCTGGTCCTGCACCCATCCTCACAATTGTTGCTGTTTGAACCCATTGTTTCAGCCAGAAGACTCAAAAGCTTTTTCATTTGCTCTTCACACAATAGGCAGAGAGATCCCCCTCCAAAGATAGTAGTATTACTGAGTCATTTCCATGCTTAAAAACTTTCGGTTGCTGTGTGATGGTGGTGGTTATGTGCCGCGGAGTCGGTTTTGACTCATAGTGACCCTGTATAGGGTTTCCAAGGCTTTAACTCTTCATGAGAGCAGAAAGCCTCATCTTTCTCCCCCGGAACAGCTGATAGTTTCAAACTGCTGACCTTAAGGATAGCAGCCTGACCCATAACCTCTATGCTACCAGAGGCTCCTTTGCTTGTCTGATACAATGTGAATAAAAACCTAAATCCTTATCCTGCCTATAAGGCACCGCAGGATTTAATTGTTACTTACCTTGAGCCATTGTCCTGCTGGCTTTCTGTTTTTAGAATATACAAGTCTTTCTCGGGGTTTTGCACAAGCTGTTGTCTCTATCATCTGCCTGATTTATGTGTATCTTTCAGGTTTTATAATTTCGCTTTCTCCAGGAGGTACTCCCTGACTCCTGAATCTTTGCTTCGTTAATGTCAGGTATCATTTCAGATGCACTTCTCAACCAGAGCCAATCCCCTGTGTCCTATCACTGTGTTGGATCCTATCATACTGCAGGCACTGCATGAGTAATTTCTTTTAGAAGGATCATCACAAGGCTGGCCCCTATGAGGTGGAGGTTAAAGATAGCCCAAATGTCTGACTTTTCCAATTTTTATACCGCTCCATAGTCCCCAAAATCCGTCATCACTCCTCCCCTCGCTCACATCCCAGCATTCTACAATATGCTGCAATGTGTCACAGAACTCACAATTGTCAAGGAAATGTCTCATGCAATTGTGGAGGCTGTTGTGGTTGTTGTTAGGTGCTGGTGAGTGAGTGCTGACTCATAGCAACCCTGTGCACAATAGAATGAAACACTGCCCAGTTTTGTGCCATCCTCACATTTGTTGTTACATTTGAGCCCATCGCTGCTCTCACAATGTCGGTTCATCTGGTTGGAGGTTAATCCTCCATTCACTCCTTGCTGACCAGGAATCAAATCACAAGCATTGTTGTTGTTCAGTGCCATCAAGTGGGTTCTGACTCATAGCAACCCTGATAGGGTTTCTAAGAAGTGGCTGGTGAGTTTGAACCGCTGAATTTGTGGTTAAAACAGACCTTGCAATCCAGTGCTTTATCTTACAGTCCCACCCCAGGCCTCCAATCACAGTCATAGAGACTGGGATTTATAATATATTACAGAATGGAGGGCATGGCTGTTGTTGTTGTTGTTGTTAGGTGCCATCGAGTCAGTACCGACCCATAGCGACCTTATGCACAGCAGAACGAAACACTGCCCGATCCTGGGCCAACCTCACTACTGTTGTTGCCATGCTTGAGGGCTATGGCTAGAAGGGTCATAATAAATAGCTGCCCTGCAGGGACCAAGTCTGTTCTGTTCAGTGCTATGTTAAGTAGCAGTAGGCAGACACTCACTAAACTCATTGTCATGGAGTTACCCTGAATAGTGTGTCCAAGGCTGTAAATCATTATGGGTACAAAAAGTCTGTCTCATCTTTCTCCCTCAGAACAGCTGGTGGATCTGAACTGCCAACCTCATGCTTAGCAGTCCAATACTTATCCTACAGTGCCCCCAGGGCTCCCTCACTGAACATTAGGAGAATGAATGATGAGCCAGGTACTCTCCAAACCACAAGAAGAGTCAGATGTGGTCTCTAGGACCCTGGCTTTGGAGAAGCTTGCAAATCCTTGGATAAAGCAAACTATTACAGACCCAGAACATGTGTTCTATAAATGAGACAAGCTTAGGATGCCATGTGACAGAGAACAAGACAAGCAGTAACGCTGGGGCTGAAGATTGCTAGAATGACAAGGCCAGGCTGGGGGACGAAAGGGTGTGAGGGTAGGGAGTAAAAGTCCCTAGGGATGAGGCATGGCACAGGCAGAATCTTGGAGGTCCTGGAATGCCATGCTGAAGAATCAGGGGCTCTTATCATCTGACCACCAATTCCTAAAGCATGCTCACAGAGCAGCACTGGTCTTCCAAGACTTGGATTGGGTTGGATCGGATCGACACTTAGGGAGCACTTTCTGAGTTCAAACATGCTGCCCAGTTTTTTGTTTTTTTTTTTTGTTTTTTGCTATCTCCTTTGGTTTTTATGTTATTATTAACCCATTTCATAGCTGAGCAAATACAGTGATGGGCGGTAACTTGTTCGAAGTCAAACAGTCACTAAAAGACAGAGTCAGTGTTGTGATTCAACTGCTGGAAACAACAATTTCTTAAACATTCTAAGTTAAAATGCCATTTTAGTTTGGAAATGGCTGAAGTGTCTTTAAGGGCACTTGTTCAAACTTCAACTTTCATACTCCAATCAAAGGTTTTGACCCTTTAGTTGATTGTACAATGAATTTTTCAGTATCGGAAAAAAAAAATGGAATAGACAATACCAGAGGGCATCATACAAAAGGATTTCAAAACACCTCATGGAAAAATGGAATTAAAAGATAATGTACAGTTTTGTAAAATTTTTATTTTAGTTTTACAGACACATAGTCCTTGAGGAAGCTGGTCTAAGCTCCTAGAGGCCGAGGAACCTTTCTAACTCTAGATTTGGGTAAGAAATGACTCTCAACTCCTGGGAAAATTTGTCCAAGCCTTCTTCTGAAGGCAGTCAATTTAGCATCAATCCTCCTCTTTTAATGAGACCATCTCAACTACTCTTTTATTAAGGGCACTACTTTAGACAACCAAACGTTTCTTTTGCCAAAGCTTGTTACATATATAAACTTCATATAAATTGACATCACACAATTATGTGTATTAATGGTCTTTATTGAAAAATCAGAAGTTACTGAAAAGCCCAAAGATCCTTGTCCAGAGACACTATTATATCGATTATTTTTTTCTGTTTACATTTATCTTTAGAAAAATGGAATATTATAGGTACCATTTTATGTTTTTTAAATTTAAGTGTTAAGTCCTCAAATTTCTTACTACAATTATTTTTAAAATGGTTGCAGTGTTTCATTATAAGAATAATTTTAACCATTTCCCCTAGGGGCACATTTCCAATTTTTCCCTATTAAAATTACTATGACTAAAGTCCCTGTAGTAAGTTTTTGCAAAGTCTTTAATTTACTTATGCTAATTCTTCAAAGAAGTGGGATTTCTAGGTCAGAGGGTGTATATTCCATGTTTTTAAGGTTCGGATACATATGGTAAAATTGCTCTCCTGAGGGTGGTATTAGTTTATATAGTTTTTTGTTTTTAAAAATTTCAGGCTTTGTAGAACATGTCTAACTTTTTGTGTTACATGTAGTTAGGAGTTAGACAAGTTCTAAGAAGCCTGAAAGATTTAAGAACAAAAAACCAATATATAGAACAAACAAGATGGC
>NW_006408610.1:2659226-2671242 GCF_000296735.1 Chrysochloris asiatica | reverse complement strand
TATTGCCTGCCCCATCACACCTGTTAACATGTGTCTACCCATTAGCCTGTGAATAATTTTCTCTCCCCCCGGGCCCCGTAAACATCATAGAATGTTTGTTTATCAAGAAAACCTTTTCTTAACTTTTTACAACAATGGCCTCGTACAATATTTATCCTTTTGTGATTGACTAATTTTACTCAGTATCATGTCCTCCAGGTTCATCCATGTTGTGAAGGGTTTTGCAGTCATCATTCTTCTGCAAAACACCTCACATATATTAATTGAGTGTATGTACCAAAGCTTGATTAACATGCTTCCTTCTGTTGATGGGTATTTATGCTGTCTCCATCTTCCAGGCCCATCTTAGAAGCACAGGGTCTAACAGTGACTTCTGGGCTAAGTCCTAACCCTACACCTCTTGAATAATGTATGCCTCATTCCCCTGAAAGCTTAAACACTCCTTGAATCCTTTGTTCAGGTAGACCTTGTTTAGAGAATGAGCTCCCTGTCTCCATACTTGTTAAAAATAATAAAACTTTGCTGTGCTTAACTCAGCATGACTAAATTATTCTTAACTGGAGAACAGACAGGATGAGGCTGTCTGCTTCCAAAGATTTACAGTCTTAGAAATCCTAAAAAGGGTTGCTATAAGTCTGAAGTGCATTGGGTTTGGGCTTTTGTTTTTTTGGAATACCTGACCTATAGAATCAGAATCTGCATTTTAATAAGAACCCCAGGGTACTGCCTTCCAAAAGTTTTCTTTACACCACTTCGCTTTTATCAAAGGCCTAAATTTGTACTTGTTTCGATAGCTGAAAAAAATCTGAAGATTTTTGCTTATACGGAAAAAGACATAAAGTGAAACTAGCATTCTGCCTTTGTTTTGCAGCTTAATGTCGCCAACCTCCTTCCCAGGGAACTACAGTGAGCTTCTCAGTATAAGCCACCATGGCTTTGAACTGGGTCTATGAACGCTATGTATTAGAGTTATTTAGGTCTTATGTGTTAATTGGTATGATTTGGTAGGGTGTTTTGCGGGTCTGGGAATGCTCAAAAAATATCCCATATGAATCAATGATAATTACTTCTTCACTTTATTTTTGGCTTATGGAAGATTTTGTAGATAGGCACCTTGTATTTTCAGATAGCTGGAGAAACCTGTATGTTCACTGCAGTTTCAGAAGTGCTGCATAGAAGACTATAAGACATTTGCCATGTATAGCTCTAGTTTGGTTTTACTGCTACGTAATATCCATTGTTTCACCCTATCTGATTATTTAGTCCATTTCCTGTTGGAGTTTTAAAGATGGACTACTATTAACATTCTTCTGTTTGTCTCCTGTTGCACATATGCAAGACTTTCTAATATATATCCTGGAGTAGAATTTTTAAGTTATAAAATACACATATGTTCAACCTTATTGTTGTTATTGTGTGTTGTCAAGTTGTCTCATAGCTACCCTATAGGATACAGTAGAATTGCCCCATAAGGTTTCCAAGACTGTTGTAATCTTTAGGGTAACAGACTGCCACATCTTTTTCTCATTGAGTGGCTGGGGGTTTGAACCACCAACCTTCCCGTTAGCAGCAAAGTGCTTAAGTACTGAGCCACCAGCACTCGCTTCATTATTACTGTTGTTGCTGTTGGGTGCCATCGAGTCAGTTCTGACTCATAGCTACCCATGTACAACAGAACAAAACGCGGGCTGGCCCTGTGCCGTCCTCACAATTGTTAGTGGCAGGCAGCCAGCCCATGGTTGTTGCCATTCTGTTAATAGTGTGGTGGGCCTGCTCCTGGGCTGCAAAATCAATCACTCTCCTCCTTTTGTCACAAAACATCTACCTCTGTATTTCCTACCCTCACAGTCAATCCTGATGGCAGTTATTCACTATTCTACCACAAGAGTCTTATCCCCATTTCCTTTCGTCAGCCTGGTCCCAACCGATTGGAAATCATTCAGTGGTGATTCTACCTTCTCCTGCCCCGTCTGGAACTAGGCTCCCTCTTGAAAGCTCGTAAGCCAGTCACGTCTTACCTTTATAGGCCCTCCCCGATTTGGGGTAGTCAATGTCTAAATTGCCCATCCCTGTCAACTCTGCATACCAAGGGTGTGGGAGTGATCCTCGCTGTAAAGATTTGTTTCCTTTTTTGAGCTGCTACATCCATAAGTAAGGAGCTCTGGTAGTGTAGTGGTTACGAATCAGGCTACTAATCTCATGGTCAGCAGTTTGAAACTACTAGCTGTTCTGTGGGAGAAAGATGAGGCTTTCTGCTCCCATAAAGATTTACAGCCTGGGAAACCCTGTATAGGGTCGCTATGAGTCAGAACCAACTCCATGGCACATAATAACAACAACAACATCCATAAGTATAGGTAAAGTTCATCAAATTGTAGCAGGTTACTCTTTTTTTTCCCCCTCTTCTTTCTTCATCTAGTTGAGTTCTGCTCATCCAGCCATCGATGCCAGGTCAAGTGGGTACTGTCTGCAAGTATGGGTGTTCTTGTGCATCACCCCTCCCTTCATATCAGCTGGACACTTCATTCTCCACTCTAGTCCTTTGTGGCCATGTCACTGCCTCTGAGTCCAGAAGTCCCTGGGTCCTGGGTCTTGCCATATTGTTGGCCATTTAGGTCTCCACCCGGGTTCACATGGGTCTATTGAATGTGGTCGGGCTTAGCTCACAACTTCAATGCTGTTTTTCCCCCTCTTCCCCTTATTGGTGACCAATGTGGTCACCAGCCAGACCACATGCCTGCTCATGTATTCCCCTTGAGTCTCAGTCTTGGAAGGGGATTGTTCCCTCTTTTGAGCTATTGTATTCATAGGTGTAGGTCAAGTTCATCAAATTGTATCAGATTACTCTTTTTTTCCTCTTCTTTATTCTTCTAGTTGAGCTCTGATCATCCAGTCATTGAAGCCAGGTCAAGTGGGTATTATCTGTAAGTGTGTGTGTTCTTGTGCATATGCCCTGTCTTCTTATCAGCTGGATGCTTCATTCTCCACTCTAGTCCTCGGTGGACAGTTAGGTTTATTTTTATTTAATTTTTTTTCTTGAAATGTACTTGATTTCCTCTTCATTTGGAAGTTCTGTAACTATATTATTCCCCCCCCTTTTTTTTTTTAATGAATTGGAACCAACTTGACGGCACTTAACAACAACAACACCAATTATTTATTTTTGTTGTTGTTGTTGTTGGAAACTGGTATCTTTGCTTCCCTATTTTCTTGTAGTTTGTTTTACTTTGAATACTTCTATATCGGGGTTCAGTTCTGAATAGTATTGCCATGTATGTATGTATGTATGGTAGTCTCAGGTTATTATCTGCTATTGTTGATTCTCTGTCCAAAGAACTACCTTTAGCATTTTTTATATAGTTTGTCTGGTTTTTGCAAGTTCTTTTAATTTCTGTTTATTTGAAAAGCTGAATTTCGCTGTCATATTTGATGGATGATTTTGCTGGGTAAATGATTTCTGGTTGGCAGTTTTTTCTTCAGTCTTGTATATATCATCGCATTTTCTTGCCTACATGGTTTTAGCAGAGAAACCAGAGCTCAGTCTTACTAGTTCTTCTTTGTAGGCAACTTTATGTTTTTCCCAAGCTGCTCTCAGGATTTCTTCCTTGTCTTTGGTTTTAAAAAGTTTGATTATAATATGTCTTTGTGATTTTCATTTGGGGTCTATCCAGTTTGGAGTTCATTTAACTTCTTGAATGGCTATCTTCTTGTCTTTCATGTTAGGGATTTTCCTTATGATTTTGCCTCTTCCTATTCTGGAATTCCAATCCCATGTTAAGTTAATCCTCTTGATAATGTCCCACATAAATCTTAGGCTTTCTTGGGATTTTTTTCCCCTGATTTTTCCTCTTGTTGTTGTTGTTAAATATTGTTGAGTCAGTTCCGACTCATAGCAACCCTATGCACAACAGAACAAAACACCACCCAGTCCTGTGCCAGCCTCACAATTGCTGCTACGCTTGAGCCCATGGATGCTGCCATTGTGCCAGTCCAACTCATTGGTGTCTCTCTTTTTTATGCTGTTCCTCCACTTTACCAACCATGATGTCCTTCTCCAGGAACAGGTCCCTCTTGACAACATGTCAGAAGAATGAGAGACAAACTCTGTCCATCCTGGCTTCTAAGTAACATACTGGTTGTACCCCTTCCAAAACAGACCAGTTTGTTCTTCTGGCAGTCCATGGTACCTTCAATATTCTGCTCTAACACTATAGCTCAAATGTATCAATTCTTGTATGGGCTTCCTTATTCACTGTCCAATTTTCACGTGCATACGAAGCTTTTGAAAATACTATGGCATGAGTTAGGTGTACTTTAGTCCCCAAACTGACATCTTTGCTCTTCAATACTGTAAAGAGGTCTTGTGCAGCAGATTGCCTAATGACTGCTGCTGCCATGAGTATTGATTGTTCTTCTAGCAGATGAAGATTGAGAGATTTGTCTTCAAGCTCAGTAATTCGGCATTCCATTGATTCAGTTCTACACCTTTGCCCTTCAATGTACAACCTATTTCTGTGTTCTTAGTATTAATCTGGCTTTATGATTGCTGTTTTTGTATGCTTTCCAATTCTTTTGTCAGTTTGTTCTTGTAGTGTTTTCTTGTGTTCCACTTGATTTCCTTAATCTTCTTCTCAGTCCGTTGAAGGTACCTAAATTCCTTATCCAGTAGTTCTGATACCATTTATAGTATTATATTTTCTGACTATTTTGGTTGATTGTTTGAGGCACTTTGTTTTGTTTCTTCATATTAGCTGAAATTGTTTTCTCTAAGACACTGTGGTGGTGTTTGGTGTTGTATTTATATTTAATTAATGATTGCATGTTGGTGTGTACTCAGGCACTCACCAACTCTCTCCTGGTGAATGTGATAGAGACTGGAAGTGGGAACTCAGTTCCCCTTCACTGTTTTTGTATTGTAGTTCAGGGCAGATTCACATACCTCTAGAAGCAGGGTGGCACTCCTAGTGCCCAGACATAGTCAGAGCCAAGGCTACGCAGGAGGGGATGCCAATGGCTGATAGGTTGGTGAGGGCAGGGACTGAACATGCCCTTGGCTACTAGGAGGGCACAGACCAAGGGAGAATCACACCCCCGTGGCTGCCAGTCTCCAGTGTGTTCTATACCTGTAGGCCGCTGTATCAACTCACATCACAGATGCTCACAAAAGCTCAAGATGGCCGTGCTGCACCACACCAGCTGACAGCTTGCCCATTTTTCTCTCTTGTGCAGCTCCTGTATAGCTTTCTCTTCCAGTTGTCACTTAGTCCACCTCTCTACCCTGTCCTCTGAAGCTCAGTGTTCCAGGATCACCATCTGTATTTGTTTCACTTGCTCTCCCATGTCTTCATTGCAGAGGGTCTGCTCAGTGCAGCGGCTTACTCTGCCATCTTGCCTCAAAGAAATCTTTTGCAGCAGATATGCCTAATGCAATACATCCTTTATTTCTTGACTACTGCTTCCATGAACATTGATTGTGGATCCAGGCAAAGTCTTTTATTGGCTACCAAAAATGGGGGGGGGGGCAATAAAGGCACGAAATGACTGGCTTACAAGTTTTCAAGAGGGAGTTTAGTTCAGTGTGCCCAGGAAGGTAGAATCCCCACTGAATAGTTCATATTTTGTCTAGATGGGTCTGGTAAAAAAATATTGGGATAAGATTCTTATCATTCAACAGTCAGTACGTGTTATCATGACTAATTGTGACTGTCACAACTGTAAAGGTAGAAGTTCTGTATCAAAAAGGGGGGTAGTTAATTTCACAGTCCAGGAACAGAGGACCCTAGGACCATCAAGGGAGAAGAGCACTAGCGGAATGTGGGACCCTATCCAGAGAAGCAGTGACACCAGAGATGGAGGCAGAGATGAGGACATGGAGAGAAGAAGCAGCTGAGGACCCTGGACTTATGGAAAGAGAGAGATTGGGTGCTGGTGGCCAGGAGGCAGACTTGTAGAATGGGCCCTTTGGTTGTTTAATTGATTATATACTCCTGAGTGTTTTTGTGTACGTTAAAAAAAAAGGAATAGAAGCAAGTATTATTGAATGATGATGTACAGAGGAGATTGTAATCATTGCAGTGAAATGATGGGGGTAAAACCAATGTTCTTCCATGTAAACTATCACTCAATTCACACACACAAAAAAACTTAAAAAAAAAAAAGAGATGTCTTTAACTTCAGTCTTTTCTCAATTTATCATGATGTTATTTAGTGGCCCATTAGCCTAGTTGTGAGGATTTTCATTTTCTTTACATTGGGGTGAAATCCATACTGAAGGCTGTAGTCTTTGATCTTCATCAGTAAGTATTTCAAGTCCTCTTCACTTTTAGCAAGCAAAGTTGTGTCATCTACATATTGCAGGTTGTTAAGTCTTCCTCCAATTCTGGTGCTACATTCTTCTTCATATAATTCAAGTTCTTAGATTGTTTGCTCAGCATACAAGTTAAACAAATATGATGAAAGGCTATAACCCTGACACACACTTTTCTTGATTTCAAAGCATTCAGTATTCCCTTGTTCTACCTGCCTCTTGGTCGATGTACAGGTTCCTCATGAGCACAATTAAGTGTTCTGAATACCCATACTTTGCAATGTTATCCATAGTTCATCATGATCCACACAGCTGAAAGTCTTTGCATAGTCAACAAAGCATAAGTAGACATCTTTCTGGTATTCTCTACTTTTAGCCAAGATCCATCTGACATCAGTAATGATGTCCCTCATTCCATGGTAAGTAAGTCTGATTTCTATAAGAATTTGAAATTTTCTTCCACATTTTTCTTCTTTTTGATCAGGATCCAAATGCTCAGTATTGAAGTGTGAGGCACTATTCTGTTTTTTTCATATCAAGGCAATGGAGGTAGTAGTTCTTGGACACAATTAGACCAACAACACTGCAGAGTTTTGACATGATTTGACTTATGTTTTAAAAGGATCACTCTGACTGCTGTGTTAACAATAGGCCATATACGCTGCAGAGAGCCCTTTAGGAAGCTGGTAAGAGGGTGGCTATGACCAGGAGAACAGTAGTGAATGTTGACGAGTCAAGGATGATTCTACCTGAGCAACTAGAAGTATGCACTTTCCTTAACCGGAGAAGGGAAAGGCTTCAGATTTTGGGGAGAATATCATAAATTCAATTTTGAACATCTTAGGTTGGGAATTGGAGTCCTGGTGTGTGGCATGTGGGTTAATACACTGGACTGCAAGTTTGGTTTGAATCACAAGGTTGGTGGTTCAAGCTTACCAGCTGCTCCTCAGAAACTCTATATAGGGTCGCTATGGGTCGGAACCGACTCGACGGCACTTAAGAATAATAACAACATGTTGGAAAAACTCTAAAATATCCAAGGAGAAGGATATATGAGTTAGGTGTTTTAGAAATTAAAATAATCTGGATGTCCTAAAAAAATAAGAGCCATGACACGAATAGATATATTCTATTCGTATGCATGTTCATGGAAACATTGTTCATAATAGCAAAAAGATGGAAACAGCCTACATACCCAGCAGCAGATGGCTAGTTGAACAAACTTTGGTTCATATACACAATGGAATATTATGCAACAATAATGATGAATCTGCAAGGCACCACATGGAGAAACCTGAAGGGCACTGTTGTTGTTAAGTGTCATTGAGTCGGTTCCTATTCATAGCAACCCTGTATATGGTTTCCGAGGATCAGCTTTGAACCACCAACCTTGCAGTTCAAAGTGAAATTAGGTGATTGCCAAGGGACAGATATTGTATGAGACCACTACTGTAAAAAGTCAAGAAAAAGTTTTCATAAAGCAAACATTCTATGATTGCTACCAGGGAGGGGAAAGAAGGGAGAATGACTCACTGGCTAGAGTGTTGTTGTTGTTGTTAAGTGCCGTTGAGTTGGTTCCAACCCATAGCATCCCAGTATAGGGTTTCCAAGGAGCGACTGGTGAGCTTGAACTGCCGAGCTTGCAGTTCAAATGGCTTTGCAGTCTGACTAGAGTGTAGACATGTGCTAATTTGAGTGATGGGGAAGCCAACTAAAGGGAAAAAGAAGAAAAGAAATTGCTTTCTTGCTATTTTTGAATTTGAAGGGAAACTGTGTATATTTATTTTCTCATTAGGACAAATCATTGGGAACTTTCTAGTGAAAGAAGAAGGAAAAGAAAAAAAGGAGGCAAGAGAGAGAGAAAAAAATGAAAATGGATAGTGATGATGATTGTACATGTACATGATTGTACATGGAGAGTGGATTGTACATGTACATGATTGTACATGGAGAGTGGATTGTACATGTACATGATTGTACATGGAGAGTGGATTGTACGTGTACATGATTGTACATGGAGAGAGTGCATTGTACATGTAAAAATGGTTGAAACGGTAAATGATTAGTTGTATATTAAAAATATATATTGAAAAAGAATGTAGAATTATTTATCATAATAATTTGGATATCTTAATCATGTAGATGGTATTTGAAACCATGAACCTGGGTGAGGTCATCAATGGAGTGAGTAGGAAGAGAAAAGACAAGAGGACCTCTACACTTACTGCTATATTGAAGGGAGAATGAGGTGGCAGGAAACCCAGAGAGTGTGGTCTTACCAATGCAAAGCAAAGAAAGTGTGTTTAGGAGGAAGGGATGATCCAACAGGTCAGATGCTACTGAGACGGGGAGTAAGATAAATCCTGAAAATCACCACAGCAATCCAGTAACGTGAAGGTTATTAATAATTTGACCAGAATAGTTTCAGTGGAGTACAGGGCTGAACACCTGGATTCTTGTTGTGAAGTGCTGCTGAGTCAGTTCCGACACATATTTGCTGTTCAAACCAGCCTTGTGGTTCAGTGCTTATGTTACAGTGCCATACCAGGACTCCTAAGCACCTGGCTGCTTGTTTCCAAGGAGCAGTTGCTGGGTTTGAACTGCCGACTTTGTGGTTCAAACCGACCTGGCAGTTGAGCGCTTATCCTATAGTGCCACACCTGGCTTGTTGTTGTTGTTGTTGTTAAGTGCCATCGAGTCAGGTCCAACCCATAGCGACCCTGTACAGGGTTTCCGAGGGTGTAAATCTTTATGGGAGTAGAAAGCCTCATCTTTCTCCCGCGGAGCGGCTGGTAGTTTCGAACCGCTGACCTTAAGGTTCGCAGCCCGATTCGTAACCACTACGCTACCACACCTGGCTAGAGGCATTTAAAAGAGAAAGGGAGAAAAGAAATTGGAGACAATGAGTATCAATGGCTATTTTGAGGAATTTTGCTGCAAAGGTGAACAGAGAGATGGAGATACTGGCTGGTGGAGGAAATGAAGCCAAGAGTATAAAATTCTTAAAGGTTGACTCTTCCTCACTACTCACATCTCACTGGTCACCAATCCAGTCTATTCTGCCTGTAAAACCTTTCCTACTTCTGCTCAGCCTCAGGCCCCTATCACCTGTCACCTGCAGTACTACAGTAATAGCCCAATGTATGGCCTCTTGGTTACCATCAGCCACTGGTTTCCTAGGATCTGCCTGGAAGCCACTAGCCACAGTTCTCTGCTGATGACTCAGCCCTTCCTACACAATGAAAATTAACTGCCCCATGGGGAAGTGGGGGTGCTGTATCAGTTAAGGTCCCAGGACCCAGCAGGAGGTGGTGTTGTTACAGACCCTCCTGTCAGTTCTGATTCATAGAGACCTTGTATAGGGTTTCTAGACTTTTTAATTGATGAGCAGAAAGCCTCATCTTTCTCCCGAGGAGCAGTTGGTGGGCTCGAACCACCAACCTTGTGGTTCATAGTCCAGTGCTTATCCTACAGGAGATGACAGAATAAGTAGACTATTTTGAAGAGAGTTTACTAAAAGGACTCTTTCCAAAGGAGTGGCAGGGTATATGGAAACCAACCACAAAGATTTGTGCACTTTCCTGGAATTATTAACCATGGAGCTCTGTTACTACAGGCTTGAAGAGGGTCCCTGGAGGGAATGGAGGGAAAGATACAGGTTCAGAAAATCTCTGTGAGGCTGAAGAGTGTATTCTCAAGAATCTGTAGATAAGGGTGGTCCCTGACAGAAAAAAGCCACCCAGAACAGATCTGAAAATAGATCACAGGATGATTGGGCTTTAAATGTGTGACTAAAGTGTTTGGGAACAAAATAAAGGTATCAGGATGGGAACTGGGGTCACTCAGGGTGGTGGGGCTGGGCTAGAATAGTAGTTGGTTGATCAGAAATCTCATCCATTGTATTAAATGAGCTAATAAAGGTAAAATATTTAAACCTGTGTCTAGAACTCAGCAAAAGAGCTCTGGTAGTGTAATGGTTATGAGTCAGGCTACTAACTTCAAGGTCAGCAGTTCAAAATTACCAGCTGTTCCACAGGAAAAAGATGAGGCTTTCTGCTCCCATAAAGATTTATAGCCTCGGAAACCCTATACAGGATTGCTATGAGTCAGAACTGACTCCACGGCAAACACTAACGAAATAGTTCTTATATTAAACCCAGCTTGCAAAGAGGTGATGTGAACAGAAAAGAGATCATGGGAACAGGAGGTCTCAGAAGAAGTTAGGGGAAACACATTTGGGCTCTGGCCTTGGAGATACTGGGCTCAACTGAGTCCTTAGAATGAAAACCACCCCTATGATGAGAGACAGATCTCAAACTTCCTTGGCTAAGAACTTTTACCATCATCTTCTTTCCCTCCTGAGGGTTTCAAGCTCACTGGACAAATTTCTTGGTAATTGAACTTCTCAAGGAGCAGCCCAAATGGTTTTGATTCATTGACAGAAAAATGCAGGTCAGTTTGACAATTGTATTGTTGTTGTTGTTGTTGTTAAGTGCCATCGACAATTGTATATCTCTGTGCAAATTAACACCTTGGCTTCATACATTAAGGAACCCTAGTGGCACTATGGGTTAAGCCTTGGGTTGCTAACCAAAAGGTTGGCCATTGGAACCCCTTCCCTCTTTGTGGGAGAAAGCTGAAGCAGATTGCTTCTGTAAGATTGACAGCCTTAGACACCCGATGGAGCAGTTGGACTCTGATCTCTAGGGTCACAATGAGTTGGGTTTGGTTTTTGATTTCATATATCAGCCCTTTATTCTGTCCAAATGCCAACCCTGCATAAGGACTTTGCCCCACGCACCATGCCAATAAAACAGATTTTGGAGCCAGAGGCCTGGGAATCACACCCTTCAAAACAGCCAAAGGTGCTCACCTTTAACAGCACTCCCTGGTGCCAATTAATCTGCAAGAAGTAGAAAGAATGCGAATGAGGGGAAAGGAAATTCTAGTTAGAATGCGTAGACAAAGTTGAAGGGTCAGTAAGAGAGGGATGCTGAAACTGGCTCATCATAGCTACCTCCTCCTTGAGAAAACCTGCATGAATTTTGCTTTACTCAGTTGGGGTTGTAGTACTGCTGGTCCCACCCACCACTCCTCTGTCACTTTATCATACTGTGGTGGCTTATGAGTTGTTGTGATTCTGGAAGCTATGCTACCAGTATTTTAAATACCAGCAGGGTCACCCAGGATATACAGGTTTCAGATGAGCTTCCAAATGAAGTTAGACTAGGAAGAAGGAGTGACGAACTACTTCCGAATATTTAGTCACTGAAAACCTTATAAATAGCAGAGAGATATAGTGCCGCAAAACGAGCCCCTCAGGTTGGAAGGCACTCAAAATGTGACTGGGGAAGAGCTGCCTCCTCAGAGTAGAGTTGATTGTGATGAGGCGAATGGAGTAAAGCCTGCAGGACCTTCATTTGCTGATGGGGCACAACTCAAAATGAAGAGAAACAGCTGTAAATATCCACTAATAATCAGAACATGGAATACACGAAGTATGAATCTAGGAAAATTGGAAGTTGTCAAAAATGAAACGGAACACATAAACATCGATATCTTACGCATTAATGAGCTGAAATGGACTGGTATTGGCCATTTTGAATCTGACAACCACATGGCTTACTATACTGGGAATGACAAATTGAAGAGGAATGGTGTTGCATTTATTGTCAAAAAGAACATATCCAGATCAGTCATGAGGTACAA
>NW_006408610.1:2613694-2658561 GCF_000296735.1 Chrysochloris asiatica | reverse complement strand
AACATCATACATGAAGAAAGCAAAAAGTCATTAAGAAGACAAGAAAGAAGGAAAAGATCAAAATGGATGTCAGAAGAGACTGAAACTTGCTCTTCAGCGTAGAGATGCTAAAGTAAATGGGAGAAATAAAGAGGTACAAGAGCTAAACAGAAAATTTCAAAGGTCAGCTCGAGAAGACAAAGTCAAATATTACAATGAAATGTGCAAAGATCTGGAGCCAGAAACCAAAAAGGAAGAACATGCTCAGCATTTCTCAAGCTGGGGGAACTGAAGAAAAAATTCAACCCTTGACTTTTCATTATTGAAGGATTCTCTGGACAAATTATTGAATGATGCAGAAAGCATCAAAAGAAGATGGAAGGAATACAGAGAGTCGCTGTACCAAAAGGAAATGGTTAATGTTCAACCGTTTCAAGAGGTAGTATGTGATCAAGAGCCAATGATATTGAGGGAAGAAGTCCAAGGTGCATTGAAGGAATTGGCAAAGAACTAGGAATTTATGGGATACAAATTGAAATCTTCAAAGAAAGTAAGGCGGCACCAGAGGCATTCACTCATCTATGCTAAGAAATTTAGAAGACAACTATCTGGTCAACTGATTGGAAGAGATCCAAAGAGAGGTGACCCAATGGAATACAGAAATCATCTGCCGATATCTTTGATATGCCATGTGAGTAAAGTTTTACTCAAGGTAATACTGAAATGGTTGCAAGCATACATTGACAGAGAACTTCCAGAGGTTCAAGCTGGATTCAGAAGAGGACATGGCATGAGGGATATCATTGCTGATGTCCGATGGATCTCGGCTGAAAGCAGAGAATATCAGAAAGATGTTTACCTGTGCTTTATTGACTATGCAAAGGCTTTCGATTGTGTGAATCATGACAAACTATGGGCAACATTGCAAAGTATGAGTATTCCTGAACACTTAATTGTGCTCATGAGGAATCTGTACATGGACCATGTTTCAACAGAACATGGGAACCCTGAATGGTTTAAAATTAAGAAAGGTGTGTGACAGGGTTTTATTCTTTCACCATACTGAAACTTGTTCTCCAGTGTAGTGATGCTAAAGCAAATGGGAGAAATGAGGAGCAAATATGCTGAGCAAATAATGAGAAGCTGGGTTATATGAAGAAAAACGTGTCATCAGGATTGGAAAAAGATTCATTAACAACCTGTGATATGCAAATGATACAATCTTGCTTGCTGAAATAAGACTTAAAATACTGATGAAGATCAAAGAGCACAGCCTTCAAT
Organism: Chrysochloris asiatica; assembly: GCF_000296735.1. Taxonomy (NCBI): domain Eukaryota; kingdom Metazoa; phylum Chordata; class Mammalia; order Afrosoricida; family Chrysochloridae; genus Chrysochloris; species Chrysochloris asiatica. Next base: position 2,657,301 of record NW_006408610.1, on the reverse strand, counting down.
ATGGATTGCATCTCAATGTAAAAAAAAAAAAACAAAAATCCTCACCACTGGACCAATAAACAACGTTCTTATCAATGGAGAAAAGATTGAAATTGTCAAGGACTTCATTCTTCTTGGATCAACTATCAACACTCATGGAAGCAGCAGTCAAGAAATCAAATGACGTATTGCATTAGGCAAATCTGCTGCACAAGACATTTTTAAAGTGTTGAAGAGCAAAGATGTCAGCTTGAGGACTAAGGCACCTGACCCAAGCCATGGTATTTTCAACAACCTCATATGCATGCAGTGAATATGGTGGACAGTGAATAAGGGAGACCGTAGAAGAATTGATGCTTTTGAATTATGGTGTTGGAGGAGAATATTGAAAGTGCCATGGGCTGCCAAAGGAACAAAGAGATCTGTGTTGGAAGAAGTGCAGCCAGAGTGCTCCTTGGAGGCCAAGATGGCTATACTTTGTCTCTCATACTTTGGACATATTGTCAGGAGGGACCAGTCGCTGGAGAAGGATGTCATGTTTGATAAGGTGGAGGGTCAGAAAAAAAGAAGAAGACCCCCAGCTAGATGGATTGGTAAAATGGCAGCATCAATGGGGTCAAGTGTGGCAACAATTGTGAGGTTGGCCCAGGACCAGGCAGTGTTTCGGTCTGTTGTGCAAAGGGTCGCTATAAATCAGTACCGACTTGATAGCACCGAATAACAACAACAACTAGTCACACGGCAGAAGCATCTATCTTATTATGACACATCTGAACTTCTGGACGATACGGACAACATCTTACTTCTCTTTGTATTGAAGGGTATTTGGCACAGAAGTCCTGGTGTGACACTGGACCTTAATAAGGTCGATTTGAACTGCTTGGTCGGCGGTTCAAACTCACTAGCACCTCCTGGGAAAGAAGCCCGGTACAGGGTCACCATGAGTCAGAACTGACTCAGACACTTAACAACAACAGGTACTCAGTTGGAGTCCTGGTGCATTGCTGTAGGATAAGCACTGGACTGCCAACTGAAAGGTTGGTTCAAACCCACCAGCTGCTCTGGGAAACCCTGTACAGGGTCCTTATGAGTCAGAAGAGACATGATGGCTCTTAACAACAGCAACAGGTACTCATTTAATGTTTATTGAGTGCTTGATTGAACAATGAGGCTGAGACTGAACGGATGAATTAAAGATAAGAGGTGGCCTGTAAGTCCCCTAGGGCAGAAGCCCTGACTGACTGCCTTGTTGTGCTGTAATTCCCAAGGCCCAGCGCAGTGTGTGCCAGTCAGGGCCCAAAGTCTTTCCTAGGAGCTGACTGACTGAGCAAGGGCCAAATCCAGACTAGCCTGCTCCTGGAACCCTACCAGGACCACCCTTCTCCTAGCTGCTTCTGGCTAGAACAGAACACTCAGTACCCTAAGTTACAGAAGCACCAAAGAAGCGGTGGTGTGTCTATACTTGTTCACTGTTGCTGCAGATATGGGATGTTATCTTTTTCCCTGAAGGAAGTCACCCGGGCGAGGGGTGCTGCGAGCTATGGCTGGATCCCAGGCCGGACGCAGAAGACGCTCAGGCTCAGACTGCTTCTGTGAGGACACTGCTGATCATGGCTGAGGGCACCCGCGGGGGGGCCCCCCTCCGGGGAACAGTCCCTGAGCTGCGCCACTGCCCGGTCCTGCTAGGGCGAGGGACGTCCTCAGCCCAGATCCCCTCGGGCTCAACTCGTGCGGCTCTCACGACCCCCCTTCCTCCCCCAGGACCCAGCAGTCCGGAGCTTGACAAACTTTCGGAGTTCTTCTTTTGCGTCACTGAAAAGTCTAGAGGTGACGGAGCCTAGGAACCGAGGCGGCGGCTGGAGAGCCCCCGCCCCGCCGCGCGGTGATCAGACTCCTGGACAAGAGGTGTCTCTCTGTGAGGGTGGACGGTCAAGGGGGTAGGTGCGGGCGCCCCACGCACCAGTCTTGGAAGCTGGCGAACCTCTTTTTCCCAGGTCGTCTCTTCCATCCGTCTCGCACCCGGGGCAGATCACAAACAAGCGAGGGCAACAGCAAACTGGGAAGAGGCTGGGCTGGATAGGCGGGGGTGGGGGTGCTGGGGGGCGGACTCCCGGAGCCCGCGGGAGGGCGGAGCCGTGCGGTGCCGGCCCAGCCCCGACGCACGCACGGAAGTGCAGTGGAATTCGCCCAATTCCCTAGCCTGCTTTCCCTTCCTCCCTCCCCCTCCTCACCCTCACCATCCCCCTCGGCTATTCCCTCCTTCTTCGGACGCCACCTCCCGGAATCGCTTCTTTTTTTTGTTTTGTTTTGTTTTGGAGCTGGTTCTTCACTGGTGGCGCCGAGGGGCTCCTTGTGCGGGAGAAGGCCGGCTGGGGATGTAGCCTACCTCCCATCGGCCGGGCCTCGCTGGACTGAGCACGAGGACGGACCCACAGACCGATCGCAGCGCTTTCAGCTCTCCGGAGCTTTCTCCCCAAACTACTGTTGAGTGTTTGCGTGCGCGCGCTGGGATTGGTTACCTTTGGACAGGGGGGTGGGGGTGGGGGGTCCTTGGACTCAGATCAGGGTCAGCTTCAGGCTCAGAAACTGCTGAGGAATTGAGCAAAGAAAAGAGTCCATATTGCGAGTGGCCTGAAGTCGCTTGAGTGTCCTGTCGCGTCCCCTCCTTCACCCGAGTAAGGGTAGCTTCTTGTGGGGGAGGGAGCGGGAAGAGGTGGCCCCTAGCCGACCTGGGGCTGGTCTGCTGTGCTGCTGGGCTCGGGGAGTTGGCGGCCTGTTGTGTAAGTCTCAGTCCTTGTTTTCCCGGCCTGGCTCGTTGTGAAGCCGGACACATCCACCCTTGGACTCGATTCAGGAGGCTGTGCTGCCTATCTGCTTGTCCCTCTTGGATTTTCTGGATTTTTGAAAACCCGGTAGCCCAGGAGTCGGAGGAAGGAGCTGCTCTCCAAGGAATGTGAGAGCCTCCCAAGACCAGAGCAGCCAGGAGGAGCTGGGAGCCAGAAAGGGACTGCAGAGCTCTGCCTAGGTTTCAGGAACTGGTTTCCTAGTGACTCTCTTCTATTTTAGAACGTTGTTCCAGTGGAAAGTGTGGAACTCTTGAGTTGGAAGAGCTGGTTTCTCTGAGTCACTTGACTTCTGGGAGTGAGAGGAGAAAGAGCCCTCTCATACCTGCCCCCAGGGGCTGCTGAGGGCTGGGAGGAAGACTGTGGACATGAACCCTGCCTGTTCACATGTGTGTGCCTGGAGACTGGCCAGGGCAGTTTCTGGGACATGGACATTGCTTTGAAGAGAGGGAGGCTGGACAATATCCATGGGTGCTGAGACCCTGCTTGAGGGGCTGAGGAGCTGAGCTGCTGTTTCAGGTGCTAGTGCATTCTTGGACATCTTAGTGCACCCTGGGTTCTGGCAGTACCCTGTCCTTCCCATCTCTACCACCTGGCCCAGCCATGGCTTTGAAAGGCCGAGCCCTCTATGACTTCCGCAGCGAGAACAAGGAGGAAATTAGCATCCAGCAGGATGAAGACCTGGTCATCTTTAGTGAGATCTCTCTAGATGGCTGGCTGCAAGGCCAGAACAGCAGCGGCGAGACGGGCCTCTTTCCGGCCTCTTATGTGGAGATCATCCGCTCTGACACCTGCTCGAATCATGCCTGCTACTCCAGCAGCACTGCGGACTCTCTGGGCAGCCAGGTGAGCTCGCACGACAGTGCCTGTGTGGCTAGCTCGGTCAGGACTGGTGAGGGCAGTGGCTTTCTCTCCAACCAGGGCAGCTTTGAGGATGATGATGATGATGACTGGGATGACTGGGATGATGGCTGCACAGTGGTGGAGGAGCCACGGTCTGGTGGGCTGGGCACCAATGGGCACCCCCCACTCAACCTCTCCTACCCAGGTGCCTACCCCAGCCAGCACATGGCCTTCCGACCCAAGCCATCCTTGGAGCGACAAGATAGCCTGGCATTTGCCAAACGAGGCAGTGTGGTGGGGCGTAACCTCAATCGTTTCTCATGCTTTGTGCGCTCTGGAGTGGAGGCCTTTATCCTGGGTGATGTGCCCATGATGACCAAGATCATTGAGACATACTCCATTGAAATGGGTCCTCTTGGCCCGCAGTGGAAGGCCAACCCCCATCCATTTGCCTGTACCGTGGAGGACCCCACCAAACAGACCAAGTTCAAAGGCATCAAAAGCTACATCTCCTACAAGCTCACACCCAGCCACGTTGGCTCCCCTGTCTACCGGCGCTATAAACACTTTGATTGGCTCTACAACCGCCTGCTAAACAAGTTCACTGTCATCTCGGTGCCCCACCTGCCTGAGAAGCAGGCCACAGGCCGTTTTGAGGAAGACTTCATTGAGAAGCGGAAGCGGCGGCTCATTCTCTGGATGGACCACATGACCAGCCACCCTGTGCTCTCCCAGTATGAAGGGTTCCAGCATTTCCTCAGCTGCCTGGATAACAGACAGTGGAAGATGGGCAAGCGTCGGGCAGAGAGGGACGAGATGGTAGGTGCCAGCTTCCTGCTCACCTTCCAGATTCCCACGGAGCACCAGGACCTGCAGGATGTGGAGGACCGTGTGGACACCTTCAAGGCCTTCAGCAAGAAGATGGATGATAGTGTCTTGCAGCTCAGCACCATAGCATCAGAGTTGGTGCGTAAGCATGTAGGGGGCTTCCGCAAGGAATTCCAGAAGCTGGGCAGTGCCTTCCAGGCCATCAGTCATTCCTTCCAGATGGACCCTCCCTTTGGCTCCGAGGCCCTCAATAATGCCATTTCTCACACGGGCCGTACCTATGAAGCTGTTGGTGAGATGTTTGCGGAGCAGCCCAAGAATGACCTCTTCCAGATGCTTGACATGTTGTCTCTGTACCAGGGCCTGCTCTCCAACTTCCCTGACATCATCCACCTGCAGAAAGGTAAGAAACTCTTACTGAGTCTGGCACTCTCTGGAGACACTGAGATGACGTAGACAGAACGAGCAGCTCATCGTGTTTTTCTTTCTGTCTCTTCCTTACTCATTCATTCAAGTGTGTTGAACACCTACCATGTGCCAGATGCTATTCTAGGTGCAAGGATATTGTGGTACACAGGCCTGGTCCTTGTCCTCATGAAGCTCACTGTTTACTTTTTTGTTGACAGTCCATTAATTCATTCATTTTTTCTCTTTCTGTCTCATTTATTCACTTGACCACCATCCATTGAGCCTCTTCAAGGTATCTGACTGGGCTCTGGTAACACAGAAGTGATCAGGCCCCACGCCTCATCCTTGAGGAGGCTGCAGGCTCATGTTGATACACACAGACCTTGATAACAATAACTCGGTGTGTGGGCCTGGCTTCCTACTCCTCACAAGCTCCCCTCTCCTGTTTGTAGCTTCAGAGCCTGTTTTCATCCCCTGCCTATCTTGTGAGTTCCTTATCTGGGAGCGGGAGGATTGCTGCCCCCATTTTGTAGATGGAGAAGCTGGTGTCCAGAGAAAGGTGGCTGCACAGGGAGTATGTAGCCCTGCTGGGACCGGCCCTTCCTCCCGCCACCTCCCCAAGGACACGACTGTGTTGGCTGCCTCCCCAGCTCAGTCCTGTTTTCAGTTCTCATGGGCCCTCTTTGTAGGCGAGGACAGGATGGGCCCCTGCCTGTTACTGCTGGGCTGTCAAGGAGCTGCCAGGGAAATGACTCATTCCAGGTCACACAGGGGCACCACACTTGGTCAGGGGGAGCAGAACTAGGGGGCTAGGGCACTGCTCACAGGGCCCCAGCTGGCTCAGCTTTCTGAAGCCTGCTTCTCCCCTAAGGAGTGAGTGGGGCTGACCTGGTAGGTTACTGAGTCCTAGGGACAACGGGGAGGGCAGATGTCAGGAGAGAGGTGCGGTCCTCCCTGGGGCTGCTTGGTAACTCAGGAAGAACGTCTGCAGGGCGTGGGGCTGGCTCCCTGGGCCCCAGGCCCTGAGGTCAGGCCTGGCTTGGTGGGTAGTTTTACTCTGGGTGGGACCAGGAGGCAGGTCTTTTGGCTAACTGAGGGGGTAGCAGATGCGCCCCCACCTCGAGACCCTGTAGAGTCTGGGGCAAGCTCATTCTGTTCTCTGTGACCAGGAAGGAGGGTGACGTAGGGAACGTCTCTGTCTCCCAACCTCCTCCCTTCTCTTCCCTCCCTTCCTTTCCTCTTTCTTCTCTGCCCTTTTTTCCTACTTTCCACCTCCATCTCCTCCTTTCCTCTCCTTTCAGCTCCAGGAGACGTGAGGCTGCAATTGACTCTGTCCCTAATTTGCTGTATGTTCTTAGGATGTGTCTTCTCCCCGCTGGGCCTTAATTTCCAAGGAAAATGAAGGCAGGTGGGCCCAGTGAGCTGTCAGGCCCTCAGTTGGGGAAGGTCATGACTTCTGAGGGAGGGTCTGGCCAAGAATAGTGATGGCAGAGAGCTGGCTGAGTTCCAGAGGAAGGGCTAGAGGCAGATGGAAAGAACCGACCAGGGGCCACTTGGGCAGGTGTCTCTCTGTGAGGAAGTAGAGGCACGTGCGCCGCGGCATTCGAGCCTGGGAAAGCTGGTTCAACCAGCTCCTTGGATGGCATGTTCTGGTGTGGGCCGTGGGAGGCAGGAGCACGGGGATTAAATAGCTGCCCTGCGCAGTAGTAGCTGGGGTCCCTTGTCTTGGTCAGGGCTCCAGGCTGGGAGAGGACCTCATACCAGAGCTCCCAGGCTCGGATTGAAACAGTGAGGAATGAGGCCAGACCAGCTTTGGGACCCTGGGGCAGGGAAACAGAGTTGAGAAAGGTCTCCACTTGAGGCATTTTGAAGAGTGAGGGATTACCTGTCCTCTGGAGTATGATGCATTCAGACTCAGGCAGAGGCCAGCTCACCTTTGCTCATCTGGAAGACCCTTCCCCACTGGACCACACTTTCTTGGGCACTGCATGCCCAGTCCCTCAGACCTGTGGCCTGGGGTGAGTTAGGGAGAGGACTTGGAATCTGGCTGGGACAAAACTGGGCAGTCTTCAGGAACCACAGCCTGCCTGGGAGTACCACACTGGCCCTCTGGGTAGAGCCCTTCCTCACAGCAGGGTGGCTGGGCCCTGGGTCCCAGGAGTCTGCCCAGCCTGTAAATAGGTGAAATGTGTGTGTGTGGAAGACTGTGGAAGAGAGGAGTGGGAGACCCAGGCAGGAGTTGGGAGATTCCTGGGCAGAATCTGGATAGATGAAGCGTTCGAGGTAACCTTGAGAGACTTTTCTCTCCTCAGTCTCCCCAATAGTCAAATGGGAGACAGTGCCTGCTTGGGGCTGGGACAAGGCCCACCAGACTGGACGGCCCCTGGCCTAGCCCATAGAGCTCAGTCCCCTTAGGGGTCCCCTAAGAGAAGGGCAACCATATAATTAACTGTTTTTTACCGGGGCAGTTTTGTGAGTGATGAGGGGCCCTAGTAATTATCCAGGAACAACAAGGGGAAACAGTGCCTATCCAGGCAAGCTGGGACCTGAGAGCCAGCAAGGGCAGGGCTCAGGGCTTGGGCTCTAGCCTAAGTCTCTTCAGAAGTCAGGGAGGTCGGTGTGACCGCTCCATCTTCACAGGTGCATTAGGTGAGATGATATGCAGAGCAGCCACAGGAGTTCAGATGTGTCCAACTTCACAGCCCAGACTGTTTGCACTGAGCTAGACAGGTGGGCACAGGGAGCCTGGAGCCCATGAGACAGAGGGTAGGGAAGAGAGGATGTCTGGGTGTGGATTAGAGGCAGGCCTAGGACCATAGAGCATCCATGCCAGGGCCATGAAGCTCAAAGGTCGGCCAAGGAAAGAAGGACAAGACCTTGCCAGGGCGTCAAGTGGGGACAGCTCACCCTACCCCCTGTGTGTTCTAGGCAATCATCTAACTCCCTCTCTCTCTCCTTCTAGTCTTTCATAAACCAAAGAAGTTAGAGTAATGTCATCAGCTGGTACCTGCTGGGAGCTCATGGACAGTAAAGTAGTGTGGGCATAGTTTCACAGAACATCTTGAGTTCTTACTTTATGTCAAGTGTGGTCCTAACTAGTTTGTGATATTAACTCCATTAAACCTGAATTATACTATTAAAAAACTCCACTGTCATCGAGTCAATTCCGGCTCACAGCGACCCGACAGAACAGAGTGTCGCTGATCCACAGGGTTTCCAAGGCTGTAAATCTTCACAGAAGCCTACGGGCACATCTTCCTCCTGCGGAGCAACTGGTGGGTTCAAACTCGGTTAACAATCCAATGCTTAACCCCACCAGGGCTCCTATTGAGTTACACTTTAGGACTCCTGGTGTGGTGCTGTAGGAGAAGCCCTATCTATACAGGGTCGTTAGAAGTCAGAACCAACTCCATGGCACACAACAACAGAAATATAGGACAGGTATTATTATCTCTTCCGACAGATGTGGTAGTTCTAAAGCACTATACTGTGGTGCCAGTTGTCAGTAGCTTGATGTTTGGTCCAGCCTCTAGCCCATTTGACAGATGGGAAGCCTGTGACCCAGGCGAGAGCAATGGTTGGGTGAAGGTGACACAGGCTGGAACTAGGACTCAGTCTCTTGCACACCAACCTGACTTGGTGATGATTGTACCTCCAAGAGGTGGTAGAAAGGTGTATTGAGGTAAGAGAGCTTAGGAAATAGGCCTAAGACCTTCTGGTACCTTCTACAGGATCACTCCCAGGCCAGGAGACTGTCCTGGTGCCCCAGTTCTCAGGCTGTATTCTAACAGGAATGTTGGGGAAATAGCACATAAGGCCTGAGCACCTGGCTCCTTCCCTGACCCACAGCCTATAGGGTAGGGCACATTAGCATATGGCCCCAGAACTGAGTCACAGGTTGGAGGAGTGTCAGAGAGCAGGGTGGGACCTCCTTGTTACCTCAGGCTTTTACCCTCTACCCCCAGTCTTCTGCCTGTTCGTTAGGGCCTAGCAATTGCAATAGGTTAATTCCTACTCTTTGAACCTCACTCTTCTCAACAAAAGGGGCCTTTTCTTCCTCCAAGGCCATGGGCAGAAGAAATCCCTGAATGCAGGTCCACCCCACCCTACCCCACCCCACTACACCCAGACTTTGTCAGGCAGGTGAAATTCAGGAGTTCCGTGTCTCCTTTCAGGCTGGTCCCTCTTGCTGAAACCTAATTCCAGCTTCTTTGTCTTGCTGTCTTCTACTTTTCTCTTTATGGTTCTTTCTGCCTCTTTTGTGAATGCCTGAGTCCATTGTATGGGACCTGACACATATACCTGGAGGGCCTGGTGTCCATCTCCCAGCTGTGGAGATATTCTTCTGTGCCAGACACGCCCCACTGGTGGGGCAAGAAGGAGTCTCTGCCCCCTTAGGGCCACAGTTTCCTCTGAACAGTAGTGGGGAGGGGTGGAGGTAGGGGTAGACAGTGACCTCTAGGGCCCCTCCAGCTCTGAGGTCCCTATCCTGGGGACCTCCAGCTTCTTGGGTCCCTATCCTGGGCCTTGGGCATTGGGCCTTCTGCTACCCAGGACTGTGCTGTAGGAGGGAATGTTGTTGTTGTCAGGTGCCATCAAGTTGGAGCTGACTCACAGCGACCCCATGCATAGCAGAAGGAGACAATGTCCGATCCTGGGCCAACCTCACTACCGCCGCCACACTTGATGCCATCAGTGATGCCACCTGGCTGATCCATCTCGTTGGGGGTCTTCCTCTATTTCTCTGAGGGAATAGGTGACAGGAAATGGTCTAGACAGGGTGGCAAAAGGACTGAGTGGGTTTGGGACTGGGGTCTGCAGATTGCTTTGGGCTTGATGTGAGAGCCCTGGAGACTTCAAACTCCAGTACATCCAAAATGGCACTGTTAGCTGATTGGCCTTGCTTTTACCAGCTAAAGTGGATGCTGCGCTTGGGGAATATACCCTTTGGGGAGATGAGGTCCTCCTGCCCAGAACCCTTAGAGGGCAGAGAAGAGGAGGCCTAGAGCTGGACCTTGAAAGGTTGAGCCAGTTGATTGTTCCCATTTCACAGATGAGAAAATCGAGGCATAGAGAGGCAAGGTAACATGTAAAGACCTCAGAAAGGAAGGCAGAGCTTGCGCCTCTTCCATAGTGAACCTGGAGGGGAGAGATAGGGGCAAGTTGAGCCTACGTGCCAGGTGAAGACCTGTCGTCTTGGTGGTAGGTTATGTGGCACATGGTTCAGTGTAACCTCCTAAAATGACCTCTCTAGTCCCTCAGAGTTAGTCCTCACGTACTGGCAGGGGCAGGCGATTCGGGAAGCCCAGGCCACTCTCAGAACACTCAGACTCTGCTGCCTCTGGGTAAAGTCCAGCCTCAAACTGTCATTCAAGGCCCTTACTTGTCCCTTCCCATCCTGGCCACTTTGCCCCAGCTTTGCTGGTGCTCTTCCCCTATCTGGAATGCTTTCTCTTCTCTGCCTCTAAGTCTTTCTTGTCTTTTAAATCCCTCCTCTTCTAGGAAGCTGCTCTTTCTCTCCTCCTTGGATCATGGTTTGGCAGACTGACCCACTGTTTCCTGCTGAGCTTCCCTGGCTTACGGCCATTTCCTAACTCTTCTGCATCCCTGGGTCTGTGCATTTTGAACTCAGAAAAGGCCAGGTCAGCCTTGCCCAGAATTATACTTAGTAGAGGTTGGATTGAGAGTGTGCCCAGCTCTGGAAGGGGGTTGAGGGCAGCACTGGAGAAGGCCTGCTGTGTACCCATTATCCCCAGTTTCGGTCATTGATGGGAAAGGTCAGTCCCTGGGTATGTGGGAGATTGGAATGTAAACATTACTTCAGTTACTTCAGCCAGATTGGGGTCCAGGCACACTCATATTCCAGCTGGCTGACTTGGCCTGGGGCAGGTTGCCTCATTTCTCTGTAGGTTTCCCCCCTGTTGTACTCATCGGAAATGGGAGCAGTTAGCCCCCTTCATAGGACTGTTGGACAGATTGAGTGAGATGATGAGTGTAAAGGACTTATAATGGCCCAAAGTTCACACTCTTCATAGGACCGACCAATCATCATCATCATCATCAGCAGCAGCATTACCATAGACATGGTCAACTCAAACCACCCCAGAAAACAATCAGTGCAAAATCAGTCATCCTGCCAAGTCACTAGGAGCACTGGGGGCCTCGGTCAGAGCAGGGGGTGTGCCAGGGCCCCCCTCCTTGTCTGGGGAGCAGTCACAGCTCCCTTGTGACACTAGGGTAGGAAAGCACCTTCTGCATTTTAGTTGCATGCCAGGTGACTGCTAACCTGTGCATTGTTCACTCCTTCCATAATGAGAAAACTGAGGCCCAGTCAGGACAGGTGACCGGCTCAAGGTCACACAATGGATATGTGACAGAGCTGGGATTTAAGCCAGGGTCTGTCTGAACCCTGTTACAGGGTTGCTATGAGTAAGAATCCACTTGACAGTAACAGGTTGACTTATGTACGTAAGTTGGCAGGAGCACTTGCTGGCGAGAGGAGCAAGCAGTTGCTTGGGCCTGTACCTCCCCACAGCCCTGCTCTGCTGCTCTTTATGTGGCTCGGACCACAGGCAGCCACATCAGGGCAGTATTGCAGATCTGGAGGAGGCTGCTCTGAGCACAAGATGGAAGTCTCTGCTAAAGACCTCCAAAAGCGTGGAGAGCCTGGGGCCTGGCACACAGTAAGTGCTCAATCAGTGCATTTCAGTGCATCATACAACTTGAGGAAAGGTAAAAGGAGTGCTGTCTAGAAGACCCTTGAGAGCCCTACTTCAAGGGAGGGGGTAAGCATGGAGATGAATATGCTGTTTGCGGAGCAGTGGGTGTTTTTGAAGTACTGGGAAACCTCCATACCCTTCCCACCTCCTTAATCTTTTGTGCACAATACAGTCCTGACAGTACATTCGAGGAGTGACTGCAGGCACAGGTAACCACCCTTCTCCACAGCAACCAATCCGATCGCGCCAACTGATGTATGTAAGTCAACCCATTCCTGCCAAGTCGATTCCCACTCATGGCTACCCTCTAGGGCAGAGGAGAGCTGCCCACAGTGTTTCCAGGGTTGTAATCTTGTTTAAAAAAATTTTTTTAATAATGAACCAACATTGCAGTTAATCTTTAGGAACAGACGTCCACATCTTTCTCCAAGGAGGAACTGGTGGATTCAAACCAGTGACCTTTCAGTTAGCAACCAAGTTCTTAATCCCTGTACCCCCAAAACGTCTTTTCAGAACTAGTCAAACATCTTTTAATTCAGAACTTAAATTCATTCACCAATTTCTTGTTAACTCATTCAGATTCTTCACATGGGCCCCTTGCCCTCCATTTGTTGCCCTGGTGTGACTAGGGAGAGAGAGCTAGGGAAGGCACTCTGCTTGGGGCACTGGCATCTGACCTGAGGGCACTTGAATTATGAATAGGAAGCCAGCAGGCAGAGGTAGGAGGGAGGAAAGATGATGAGCGGAAATTCATTTGACACCAGGTCAGTTTGGGATGTGTGCAGGGGCCGACTCCCAGAGGGCCTCAGGTGCCATGCAAATAGGCGTGGCCATGATCCGCAGGTAGTGGAGAGCCATGGAGGATTGAGAGCAGGGTGTCCCGCTTGTTTGCTCTTTGGGTGCTCTGGAAGAACTGAGGGTACCCATCGGGGGACAGGGTTGAATCGGGTCCACAGGTTTTGGTCAGGATGTGCCTTGTTCCAGGTGCTAGAGACACAGAAAGGATGAGGCTGGGCCCTGTCCTCACTGAGCTCACAGCCCATTGGGTAGACAATGACAGAAACTGGTGGTAGAGGCAGCATGGGGGCTGTGCACCTAAGCCCAGGGGAGTGCAGAGAGGGTTTCCTGGAGGAGGTAGTGTTTGAACCGAGCATAAAAGATGATGAGGCCTGCAGTGGCTAGGAAAAGTCTGTTCCTGGAAATATGTACACATAGCAGGGCTATTGTACATGCATAGGAGTCTGCTGGGGGTTAATGAGCTAGACTGAAAGGACGCTTTGAACCACAAGGTCAGTGGTTCAAGCTCTCCAGTCGTTCTTTGGAAACCCTATGCAGGGTCGCTATGAATTGGAGCTGACTTGATAAGACTTAACAAAAGCAGGGCTTGTTGGATGGGGGCTGCTGCTGGTGACACAGGTATAGCGGGAAGTTGGTTTTAGGGTGTTCTGAGGGTGAAGATTTGGGGGCTGTGCTGGTGGAGCTAGCCGGTGGCTGGACTACGGAGGTCTAGAGTTCAGGAGCGAGGTCTGAGTTGAGCTGGTAAGGGAGATGTCTGCCCTGAAAGGGCAATAGGGAGGTGTAGGGATCAAATGAAGGAGACCTGGGCCTTAACCTGCTTTGTCCTCTACTCTGACCGTGCCAGGGGCCTTCGCTAAGGTGAAGGAGAGCCAGCGCATGACCGACGAGGGCCGCATGGCGCAGGAGGAAACCGACGGCATTCGCAGGCGCTGCCGGGTGGTGGGCTTCGCGCTGCAGGCGGAGATGAACCACTTCCACCAGCGCCGTGAGCTCGACTTCAAGCACATGATGCAGAGCTACCTGCGCCAGCAGATCCTCTTCTACCAGCGGGTAGGCCAGCAGCTGGAGAAGACTCTACACATGTACGACCACCTCTGACCCGGGCCACGGGCCCTTCCCCACCCCCGGCCTGGTCACTACAGCATAATCTGCTCTTTAGACCTCTCTGCACCAGCAGTGCCTGAGGGACCAGGGGTGGGCAAGGTCAGCAGCCTGTCCTTCCTCCCCACAAAGAAGTTTTGTGGGTATCCCTGGGTATGTCCTCCATGCCTCACAGATGGAGGCCTGGCAGGGGTGGGAATAGGGCCAGGAACCCTCCAGGCCAAGGCCAAAGGTCTCAGCCTCTCCTCAAGTCCATGGTGCCCACTCACCAGTCACCACCCCTTCATTCATTTCGTGGACAGAAGCCTGTGTATGCCAGGTCTCAGGTCTGCACTAGCCACACATACTGGCCTTGGTCCCCAACGAGTCCTCACTTGCGTAGGTCAGACACAGAAGCAGTGGCACTGTAGTATGACTGATGGTTAAATTAGGGGCTCCTGGACACTCTTAGAAGGGACTATTGCATACAGCCGGTCAGAGAAGACTCCATAGAATAGATGACATTTGAGTCGGGTGACAAGGCGTCTACCAAACAGAAAATGGAGAGGACATTTGTGGGAGAGGGCAGCATGGGCAATGCTTGGAGGCATGAGAACATCTCCCTCTCTTCTGTACCTTTCCCAACCAAGGTTGATGCCCTCTTGCTGGTGAGTCCAGCCTGTGTGGTGGAAGGGAGGGAATGCCATGCTCTTTGTGGCCGGCCCTCTCACTACCCTGCCCTACCCCATGTCGCCTCCAAGAAGTGCTACAGACCAGTTCCATCCTGTAGGCCTCTGATTCTTTAACCTGCTGAGCCTCATCTGCCCTGGGTTAGGGGACCAGGCAGCCCTGGCCTCAAGGTGCTGAGACAAGCCATGGACCCCAGGGCCCTGATGGCGCCTTTCTAGAGGGGACCCTAAGAAATTGTCAGATATGTGAGCTCACCAGCAATAAACCCCCATACTCCAGAGCAGGCCTGGACCTCGGGCGCCCATGGGCCTCAGCCTCAACACTACCTTCCCTGACTTTTTGCTGTTGCACAGTGGGAAACCTAAGTGGACAGAGACAGGGAACAAGGCTTGCCTGCCCAGCCTCCCCAGGGCTCCTGGGTCTGCCTGCTCATGGCCAGCCTTACTGTGACCAAACCTCTGCCCCTGCCCCAGGGCTTAGGCTGTGCTGTCTCCTCTGACCTATGTTTACATCCTCAGGGGGCTGCTGCCTCCTCCACCCCCAGGCCAGTCCGTGGTCAGCAGCGGGATGGGGGAGACCTGACGCCCTGGAGGTCGTGGCCTGCTCCTGGTTACTGCTGCTTGAACCTTTTTTCTTGATAAACCTTTTACAATTAAAATCACAAAAGCATGACTTTTTCTGAGTGGATTCTGATGAGGATGAGGGTAGGGGAAAAGATAGAACCCTAATGGACTACATTCTGAGGTGAATCTGGGCACAAAATTTACCTCAGAACCTCAGAAGTTGGGGGAGGGCTATGCTGATGGGAGGTTTTAGGCTGGGGAGCCTGAAAGTGGCATAGGTACTGGCTGGATGCCCGTCTTCCCTCTTGTCTCTGAAATGGAGTCCTGCCCAGGTGGCTGGCTGTGGTGTCCTGTGAGTTAGAGCTCTTGTTGAAGGGATGGGATGTGTGCCCCTAGACCCAGGGAGGCATGGCCTGGCTTGGCCCCAGGAAAAACCCTGTCCAAAGAGGAAAGGGGGCAGGATAGGGACTGTCCAGCTCTGCAATGACTCCCATGTTCGGGAGACTAAGGAGGAGCATTCCCCGTCCACCCCTCTCCCCCAGCTGCGCTCTTGAGGGTGTCTCAGTCGGGATAAACAGGAGTTCATAACATAGAGAAGGAAAAGCCATTGGTAACACTGTGGCTTTCTTGCAGGGTCAGTGGGGACTGGGTGGAGGGAGGGCTTCAAGGGTCAAGGCAGTCAGAGAAGGCTTTGGCGGGTCAGGGGCACAGGGATCTCATGGGGTGAGCTGGGGTGAGGGTCAGCAGGTGCAGGGGAAAGGGGTGTGTAAGTCTCCACGTTCAGGGCAAAGTGTTCTCAGAGGAACTTTTGGAATGGGTGTCCCTGGCCCTGGGTCAAAATTAGGTCAGATTTGGGACTTTCTGGGGAATTTTCCTCTCTCCTTCCTCCCCTCTCGCCTTCATTTTTTCCAACCCATACAAGGAACTTCCTGCCTTTAACCTCTTCTCTGCTTTGACCCCCCTGTGGTCTTCTGTGAGGGGGCTCTGGACTCAGGAGTGAGGGCCCCTTTGGAGGCCAGTCAGGGTAGGCCTGGTGGGAATGCTCTGTCTAACCACAGTGCCTAGAAAGCTCCCCACTAATGATTCCTGCCCTGGGGTACATATTGCCCTCTTTGTATCCCTTCCGCCAGAGAGAGCTCCTCCCATCCCTTCATCCTCAGGTTGGGGAGTCAAGCTGGCAGAATTCTCAGCAGGGCCTTGGACCTAGGAGGAGAATCGGAAAGTGGAGTTTCTGGATGGGTCAGGCCTCTGAGGTCTCCAGGCTGTGTGTGTGTCCGTTTGCATGTGTGTTCGTGGAGTGAAGATGTCATGACCCCTCCTGGTTTTTAGTTCTGTGTGGGTTGAAGTGTTTGGGAAATTTGGCCAGGACCCTTCTCAGCAGAAGACTGGAGGGCCCTGGCAGGAGGAGGGCACATCCTGGCAGTGGCAAGACCTGCTGGCTCCCCTGGGTCACATGCCAGGCAGATGTTCTGGCCTGAGCTGGGCCCAGCTGCCTCTAGTTCCCTCCCTCACTTTGCTCCAAGTGGGGTGGTAAACAAGGCCCTTCTTTCTGCCCTGGGTAGTTACCAAGATCTGAGGATGGGGGCTGGGGGGCCCTGATCCCTAATCTTGCCCAGCCCAGGAAAGGGAATCTGCCTTGTCTTTGTGGAGGTGGGGAGTAAGGGTGGAGGCAGCCTCAGGTCTTGTATCCCATCCCCTTGGGGACACAAGTGAGTTGTGAACCAGTGTGTCATGGCTGGCCCCAGCCCAGCCCAGCCCAGCCCAGCCTCCTCAGGCCTGTCACAAGTCACATGATCATCTCCGTGTCCTCTTATTCCCAGACACAGACACCTGGAGTCTCAGGCACAACACACAGAGACACATGGGCGATACATGCCTGGCCACATGCGCACATGCACAGTCCTGTGCTCACACCACCCATACATTTGGTGTCGTCATCCTGCTCACAGCTTCAGAGTCACAGCTGTTCTCTCACACTGTTCCACACAGAGAGACCCCAGAGCTGAGGTCTCTTCACTGCAGAGTCACACAAACACATAACAAAGGTGTCAGGACCCCATCAGTCCTGCCTTCCAGGGCAACTACTGCAAGTCACAAGCACCACATCTAGGCGGATACCCCAAGAAGTCTGGGGGTGCAGCACAGTTCCCGGGGGGAGGGAAGCTGGGATGATCTCACAGCACCCAGTTGGATTCCTTATTTCAGAGACATAGGACCAGGGCTAATGAGGCGTGGTGGTTGTTCAGCATCATCCAGCGGGTTGGGAGATGCTCCAGGTCAGAGCCCAGTTCTAGAGTCTCTCTGGCATGGACCAATCCTCTGAAGGTTCCTGGCTGAACCCATGCAACCAAACTCCAGGCAGCTTCCATCTCCAGCCAGAGCTGAGGCTGCAGCATCTCGTCCACGAGCAGGAGCCAGGATGTGGTGGGTAGGGCCCAGGCCTGGGTGGGAGCAACATTCCTGCACCATCTCCTCCCCAAGCATGTGAGGACTGAGCCCGCCCCGCCTACCCACCCGCTGACTCAGGCCTCCCTGAGCCAAGCCCAAGCCCGCTCAGCTCCCCCACTAACCCCAACCTGCTTCCTCACCAGCTTGGTCCTGGGACCTCTCTCCACTTGCTGGAAAGGAAGAGACAGTGAGTTCTGGCAAGACCATGGGGGAAAATAAAAATCAATCTCCCCAAACAGCATAGAAGTAGGGGTGATAAGCATGGGTTTACGTACTAATCTGAATATTCAATAAGGATTAGTAAGTAAACATAAGTAAACCCATGCTTATCATTGCTTATTGGGTCCTCTATCCCTGTCAGGGATTGTAAATCTGACAAGAAAGCTTTGATTCTGTAGGAAAGTGTTGAGGGTTTGGGAGAGAGGCAGATGCCAGCCAGACTTAGTAGAATCATTGATGTGGTGAAAAAATATGAAATTGCATGAAGAAGCCTGTGCTTACCTTACTGAATAATCTGATACTGCTTGGAGGACTGATTGTGAAACCCAGTGCCAGGGTTCTGCATAGTTTTAACACAAACATTTTTCATTTTGGTTTTGTTTTGTTAGTCAAGTCCCAGAACAGTTTCATCTATTTAGAAGGCAGCGCTTCACAGAGCAGTGAGGTCTCGATTCTCATCATAGCCCTGATGGGCATCCTTGTGTTTTTCAGACGCAGAGACCAAGACTGACTTACCCAGGGTGAGGCTACGACTTGCCTAAGATTACAGTGAGGCCCTGGCAGCTCTGTATTCAAACCCAGCTCTGGCTCTATTCCTTGTTGTTAGGTGCCATTGAGTCAGTTCTTACTCAATGATTCTATGTGCAACGGAACGAAACCCTGCCCCATCCTGCACCATTCTCACAATTGTTCCCGTTTGATCTTATTGTTACAGTTCACTGGCAGCCCATGTCATTGAGGGTCTTCCTCTTTTTCACTGACCCTCTGCTTTACCAACCATGATATCCTCTTCCAGGGACTGGTCCCTTCTGACAACATGTGCAAAGTAGGTGAGAAGAAATCTCCTCATCTTTGCTTTCAAGAAGCATTCTGACTATTCTTCTTCTAATGTAGATTTGTTCATTCTTCGGGCTGCCCATGATCTATTCAATTTTCTTTGCCAACACCGTAATTCAAATGCATCAGTTCTCAGGTCTTTCTTATTCATTGCACAGCTTTCATAGGCATTTGAGGCAGTTTCACCACTTGTCTGTCAGTCTGTCACACTGTGGTGGCTTGTGTGTTGCTGTGATGCTGGAAGCTATGCCACAGGTATTTTAAATACCAGCAGGGTCACCCATAATGGACAGGTTTCAGTAGAGCTTCTGGACTAAGACAGACTAAGAAGAAGAGAGGCAGACTGCTTCTGAATGTTTAGCCATTGCAAAGCTTATGAATAGCAGCAAAACATTGTCAGATAGAGTGCCCGCAGCTGAGCCTTTCAGGTTGGAAGGCCCTTGAAATGTGACTGAGGAAGACTTAATCTCCTTAAAGTAGGGTTGCCCATGATGATGTGAATGGAGTGGTTTTCAGGATCTTCATTTGCTGATGGGGTACAACTCAAAATGAGGAGAAACAGCTGTATATATCCATTAATAATCAGAACATGGAATGTATGAAGTATGAATCTAGGAAAATGGGAAGTTGTCAAAAATGAAATGGAATGCGTGAACATTGATATCCTAGGCATTAGTGAGCTGAAATGAACTGGTAGTGGCCGTGTTGAATGAGACAATCATGGTTGACATGACTAGAACAACAAATTAAAGAGGAATGACATCACATTCATCATTAAAAACAGTATTTCAAAATCTATCTTGAAGCATAATGCTGTCTGTGATAGGATAATATCCATATGCCCATAAGGAAGACCTGGTAACACCACTATTGAAATTTATGCACCAACCATTAAAGTCAGTGATGATGAAATTGAACTTACCAACTTCTTCAGTCTGAAATTGATCAAACATGTAATCAAGATGTATTGATAATTACTGGTGAATGGAATGTGAAGGATGGAAAGAAAGAAGAAGGATCAGTAGTTGGAAAATATGGCCTTGCTGCTAGAAATGATGCTGGAGACTGCATGATAGAATTCTGCAAGATCAATGACTTGTTCCTTGGAAATACCTTTTTAGACAACAGACTGTACACATGGATCATCTCACCAGGTGGAATACACAGGAATCAAATTGATTACATCTGTGGGAAGAGGCTGTGGAGAAGCTCAATATCATCAGTCAAAACAAAGGAGTCCTGGTGTGGTGCTGTGGGTTAATGCACCAGACTGCAAAGTTGCTTGAACTGCAAGGTTGGCGGTTCAAACTCACCAGCTGCTCCTGGGAAACCCTATACAGGGTTGCTATGGGTCAGAACTGACTCGAAGGCACTTAACAACAACAAAGCAAAGGCAGGGACAGAATATTGACTAACAATTAACTGCTCATATGCAAGTTAAGGCTAAAGCTGAAGAAAAGGAAAACAAGTCCACAAGAGCCAAAATATGACCTTGAACATATCCTACCTGAATTTAGAGACCATCTCAAGAACAGATTTGATGCATTAGACACTAATGACTGAAGACCAGACAAGCTGTAGGATGACATCAAGGACATCATACAGGAAGAAAGCAAGAGGTCATTAGAAAGACAGGAAAAGCATTTGGGATCCTCCCGCCTCTCCTCGGATGGCGGCTCTGAGGAGTTGGCTGTCGTGAGCATCACCTCCTTCCTCAGGTAGAGACAGCGCATGCCTGCAGCGGCTAACTTTAAGAGGCGCTGTTTCTCAGAGTTGGTGAGACCATGGCACAAAACTGTGACAGTTGGGTTTGGTGTGACCCTGTGTGCAGTTCCTATTGCACAGAAATCGGAGCCACATTCTCATAGTAACGAGGCATTAATGAGGAGGGCGGTGTCTGGTGACAGCACCTCCACATTTCTACCACAAATGCATTGATTGAAGCAACCACTGTGTACAAGAAGGCTGTTTATACCTAAATTTCACTGTACTGAAAATAAATGAATTCACAGGAGGAAGATGCAGTATGGCAGGTGATCAAAGCAGCCAGAACTGAGATGACATCAAAGCAACAAAAATACTTAAAGTTAGAAAGCAGCATGGAAGACTGAAGTGGGTCTTTCCGAGATGGCTGCATACCAAACGGGAGCGCACGAGGCCTCAGTCACGGCCCAAAACCACATCCAGCTGGGGAAGTTGCAGGTGCTGGAGGTGCGCCAACTCTTCCAGAAGGCAGAGACCAAGGTGGCAGAGGTGCAGACAGAGGAACTGTGGCAGAAAACCAGGAACAAGCCGGAGAGAGGGCTGAGCTAGAGCTGGAGGCCTACCTGCTTGAGCACTGAGGCCCCTCATCACTGCCAGGTCTGCTCTGGAGTGCAGAGAAGAGGCAGCAGGCTAGGCCCAGCCAGCCAGAGGCCTCCAAATTGAGCGCTGGTCCTCCCCCTGGGGTCTGTGGCCTCTTCCCATGGGGCCTGCTTCATGATGTTCTGACCTGTACCCTGGTTCACATTTCCCCCACTGATCTTTACCTCACCCCCAAAAGCATCTTACCAACTGGGCCTAGAGGGGGCAAGCCTTTTTGGTATGCCCATAAATAAGTTCAGTAACTTTCCAACCTCACTTTTCATTCTTGTTCACGTTTCAATATCAGTTAGTAGTCACTCCCTCCAAAGGGATGTGAGTTTGGGGGAGGCTGTCCTATGTCTAAGCTTTCACTGGGAGTATTTCTAAGGCCTTCTCTGATGGGGCCCTACTGCTCGAAAGGACAGCTCAGGCCAAGAGTGATAGTTGTGTCCTGGAAGGGAGCGAGGACAGTGTGACCCAATGCTCCCTTTGGGCCTGTTCCACCAACTGCCTCTGTTTTTTTTGAGTCTCTGATGTATCTGAGGGAGAAGAAAATGTTTTCACATTAAAAAACAAAAACAAAAAACACCCAGGAATAATGAGAAAAACAAAATGGATGTCAGAAGAGTCTGAAATGTGCTCTCTAGCATACAGCTGCTAAGGCAAGTGGAAGAAATGAGGAAATCAAAGAACTGAATGGAAAATTTCAAAGGGCAGATTGAGAAAACTAAGTAAAGTATATAGTGAACAGAGCAAAGACCTGGAGTTAGAAAACCAAAAGGGAAGAACATGCTCAGCATTTCTAAAATTGAAAGAACTGAAGAAAAAAATTCAAGCCTCAACTTGAAATATTGAAGGATTCTCTGAGGAAAATACTGAATGATGCAGGAAACATCAAAAGAAGATGGAAGGAATATAGAGTCACTATTGAAAGTGCCATGGACTGCCAAAAGAACCAATAGATCTGTTTTGGAAGAAGTGCAGCCAGAGTGTTCCTTGGAGGCCAAGATGGCCAAACTTCGTCTCTATACTTGGGACATACTGTCAGGAGGGACCAGTCGCTGGAGAAGGATATCAT
Source organism: Chrysochloris asiatica (assembly GCF_000296735.1). Classification (NCBI taxonomy): domain Eukaryota; kingdom Metazoa; phylum Chordata; class Mammalia; order Afrosoricida; family Chrysochloridae; genus Chrysochloris; species Chrysochloris asiatica. The sequence goes on along the minus strand of NW_006408610.1, from coordinate 2,635,625 downwards.
GTTTGGTAAGGTGGAGGGTCAGAGAAAAAGAGGAAGACCCCCAACGAGATGGATTGGTAAAATGGCAGCATTGATGGGGTCAAGTGTGGCAACAGTAGTGAGGTTGGCCCAGGATCGGGCAGTGTTTTGTTCTGCTGTGCATGGGGTCGCTATGAGTCGGTTCTGACTCAATGGCACCTGACAACAACAACAACTATACCAAAAAATAATTGGTTGGTGTTCATGTACAATGCTACATCTGTTGCTGTGTGCTGTCCAGTCGCTTCCGACTCATAGCGACCCTGTGTAGTATTTCTGAGGCTGTAAATCTTGACAGGAGCAGAAATCCTCATCATTCTCCTGAGAAGTGATCGGTGGATTCAAACTGCTGACCTTACCCAACATGTAACCCACTACATGACCAGGGCTTCTTTCATGTACACTGTTGTTGCTGTTAGGTGCCATTGAGCCGGCTTCAACTCAAAGTGACTCTGTATAGGGTTTCTGAGGAGTGGTTGGTGGGCTTGGACCTCCAATCTTGTGGTTAGCAGTCAAGTGTTTATCTTACAGCACTACATGATTTATGTGTACTGTTACTGTTGTTAAGTGCCGTTGAGTTGATTCCAACTCATAGCGACCCTGTTCAGGGTTTCTGATGAGCAGCTGGTAGGTTTGAACCCCTGACCTTGTGGTTTGAAGTCCAGTGCTTATTCTACAGTGACACACTTGGAATATGCTAGGAGGGATATACTCAGGAAAATGGAAAACAACTAGTGTTGAAGATATAGGGAAATTGGAACCTTATCCACTGTTGGTTAAGAGCTATAGAGTAGGTTCTGACTCATAGTGACCTTGTATGAGTTTCTGAGGAGTGGCTAGTGAATTGGAACCACTGACCTTGAGGTTCAAACCAACCTAATGGTTAAGTGCTTATCCTACAGCATCCCATACCATGACTCCATCTATTGTTGGCAGAAATGTAAAATGGTGTCGTCACTGTGGAACTCAAAAAGTTAATCATTGAATTACCATGTTGCTGTTGTGTGCTGTTGAGTAGGTTCTGACTCATTGTGACTCTGTATAGGGTTTCTGAGGAGCAGCTGGTAGGTTTGGACCACAACCATGCAGTTAGCAGTCCAGTGCTTATTTTACAGCACCATACTAGGACGCCATGTGGCCCAGCAATTCCACTCGTATCTTGTTGTTCCTAGGTGCTGTTGAGTCAATTCCAACTCATAACGACCTGATATACAACAAAAGGAGACACTGCCTGGCCTTGCTTCATCTTCACAATTGTTGTTGTTTGAGTCCATGGTTGCAGACGCTGTGTCAACCCATCTTGTTGGGGGTCTTTCTCTTTTTCACTGACCCTCTACTTTACCAAGCATGATGCCTTTTTTCAGGGACTAGTCCCTCTTGATATCATGTGCAAAGTATGTCTCACAATCTTCTTTTCCAAGAGCACTTTGGCTGCACTTCTTCCACACAGATAGATCTGTTTGTTCCATGGTACTTTCAAGTGTCTTTACCAACACCGTAATTGAAATGCATAGATTCTTTTACTGTCTTTATAAATTGTCCAGCTTTTGCATGCATACAAGGTGACAGAATCTGGTGTATCTTCATCCTCAAAGTGACATCTTTGGTCTTTAACGCCTTAAAGAGGTCCTTCACATCAGATTTACCTAACGCAATACTGCATTTGGTTTCTTGACTACTGCTTTCATGAGTGTTGATTATGGACCCAAGTAAAATGAAATATTTGACAACTTTAGTGTTTTCTCCATTTATCATGATGTTATTTATTGGTTCTGTTGCGAGGATTTTTGCCCCCCCCCCCATGCCTTATGTAGAGGTGCAATCCATACTGAAGGCTGTAATCTTTGATCTTCATCAGTAAGTTGTGTTATCGGCATATTGCAGGTTGTTAATGTGTCTTCCTCTAGTCCTAAAGCCACGTTCTTCTTCATATAATCCAACTTCTTCAATTATTTACTCTGCATACAGATTGAATAAGTATGTTGAGTAAATAGCCTGATTTTCAGCCATTCAGTTTCCCCTTGTTCTATTCACATGACTATCTCTCGGTCTATGTATGTTGTTGTTGTTAAGTGCCATCAAGTTGGTTCCGACCCATAGCACCCATGTATAGGGTTTCTGAGGAGCGACTGGTGGACTTGAACTGCTGACCTCGCAGTTCAAATGGCTTTGCAGTCTGGTGCATTAACCCACAGTGCCACACCAGGACTCCTGGTCTATATGTATATTGTTGTTGTTGTTAAGTGCCGTTGAGTCGGTTTCGACCCATAGCGACCCTGTACAGGGTTTCCGAGGGTGTAAATCTTTACGGGAGTAGAAAGCCTGATCTTTCTCCCGCGGAGCAGCTGATAGTTTCGAACCGCTGACCTTAAGGTTCGCAATAGGTTCCTCATAAACACAATACACCTACATACATACACCAAAGAATTGAAAGCAGAAACTTTCCATCAATGTTCATCACTGCAGCACTACTCATAATAGCCAAAAGGGAAAACAACTCAAGTGTCCACCAACAAATGAATGTATAAACAATGTGTGGTACTTAGGCATACATACATACAGTGGAATATTATTCAGCCATAAAGAGATATGAAATTCTAATCCATGTTCTACATGGATCCATTTGAGAATATTATGCTGCGTGAAATAAGGCAGAAACAAGAGGACAAATATTATATGATCTCCCTTATGTTAAGTATTTAGAATAGACAAATGCATAGAGACCAAATTTTGTTACTGGTTACCGGGGACTAGGGGAAAACGGCATGGAATTTGTTGCTGAAGAGATTCTGAATTCCTGTTTGGGGTGACATGAAACTTGGAAATAGTGGTAATGGAAGTACAACATGTAAATGTCATTAATGTCATTGGATTGTACACTTAAGAATGGTTAAAATGGCAATTTATTGTCATATATGTTTTACCACAAAGATGTAAAAAGTTAGGTAAGCTAAGGTTACATAAAAAGGAACAAAAGAGAGAGAGACCAAATCTGACTCCTCCCACCACCCCACGGCCTAGGTCCAAGCCACCAGCATGTTTGATTGGACTATTTCAGTCACCTCCAGACTGCTCTTCTGTTCTCTCTCCTACTCCCTGACAGCTTAACAGGAGCCATATTAATCTTTTCAAAACACAAAACCCCACTCTAAATCAAATCATATCCCTTCTGTATGCTCAACCTCCATCCAGGGCTTCCCCACTGGACTTAGAATAGACTCCAAACTCTTACCCACAGCTTACAGGGCCTAGTCAGGCCCTTGGTAACCTCTTTGTTCTCACTGTGACCAACTGTCGTCTTTAATCGTGAAACACCCATTGATGTGTTTGTTGTTCCTCAAAACCTCAGGGCCTTTGCATTTACTATTCCTGATGTCTGGAATGCTCTTTCTCCCATGGTTTTTGCCTCAGTTAATTCAGGTCTCTGGCATCTAATCTAAAGTGTCTTCCTGATTTACACCTATAACTGCAGTAGCTCAAAAAAGGAAAAAATTCCCGGCTACAAGAATTATCTCTACCCCCTTTACACAAAGGGTGGAAAGGGACGGGCAACGTGAACATTGGCTACCCAAAATGGGGGGAGGAATGCAAAGGTAAGAAGTAACTGGCTTACAAGTTTTCAAGAGGGAACCTAGATCCACAGGGCGGGGAGGATAGTGGAGTCTCCAGTGAATAACACCCAACCTGTCTAGGAAGTGCTGATGAAAAGAAATGCAGAAGGGTCTCATGTGATACAATGGTGAAAATTGTTACCAGGACTGATTGTGAGGACTGGAAATGTAAAGGTGGATATTTTATAGCAAGGAGGGAAGTGACTAACCTTTCAGTCTAGATGCGGAGGGCCCTGGGACCATCAACGAAGAAGAATGGAAAGCGGGACCCCACCCAGAGTAGCAGTGAGGCCTGAGATGAAGACAGAGAGGACAACATGAAGAGATGGAGTGCCTGGGGAGTTGTGACCCAGAGAGGGAAAGGGGCTGGGTGCTGAGGACCATGGGGTGGGGGTGGGGGACATGCAAGGCATACCCTTTCGTTGGGGGATGATGCATGGACGGGATGGTAACTAAGGCAATGAAACGATATAGGATAGAATGAATGTAAAACTAATGTTCCCCCATGTAAACTATCACGCAATATACAATAAAACATTAAAATAAAATAAAATAAAATGTCTTCCTAGTGCCTCTCAATACCCTTATCCTGCCTTATTTTCCTTCATATCACTTATGACTGACCAGCTGTCAATTATACAAGTGCATCCATTTAACAACTTTTTAATGGGAAGTTTCAAATACACACACAAATAGAAATGAATGAAATTATAATAATTCCTGCCTTATTTTACTTAGCATAATGTTTTCAAAATGCACACATGTAGTAGCATGTGTCAGACGTCATATCTCTTTATGGGCTGAATAATATTCCACTGTCTGTACGTGTACCTGTCATGTTTTGCATCCATCACTCAGCTTCAACACTGGGCCAACATGTTAATTCTCATTTCCACTGCTTTCCAACAAACACCAGCCATCACATAATCTCATCTGAGAAGATGAGACCTTGGTAGAAAACATTATATTTGAAACGTGTCTGTTTTTAGTCTTTTTCCTCCAGTGGAAAGCAGTCCTCAGAGGAACACAGGTATCTGTCTTGCTCACTGCTGGATCCACCCTCAGTGCCTAGCACAGTGCCTCTTAGCTCATACCAGGTGGCTTTGCGGCCCTCCTTGCCTGCAGGTTTCTGCAGAGAGTATGTGTGCACCCTCTGGTTTGCATCATCTCCCAACATGTCGGTGAGTGTGTCTGCAAATGTCTATGTGCACGGCAGCACGAGGTGGTCCTGTGGAAGCTGACTCAAGTACACATGTGCGTTACCACAGCAGCTGGGTGGCCTGACGTATTCCTCCTCCCTGACGTCATTTCCCATACACCTAGGGCCCAGTGACTCTCTGGGGAGTTTTTCTCAGCAAGGCAAGGGGTGGGCACTGATCCCTGCTTAGTACTCTGGAGGGCTGGGGTCAAAGCCAGATGTGGCTTGGGATACCCTTCGCGTACTCTTCTCATGTTGTGCCAGGCAGTGGGACAGGCAGCCTCCTCCTGCCAGTGAGTTGAGCCTGCATCTATCTGCTGGATGGTAGTGGTGGTGGTGGTGGGGGGGGGGCGGGGGAAGGGGTGTATGTGTGTGAATGTATGTTTATGGGGAAGCTGAAGTCCTATTCTGGCCAGCTCTAGACACTCCTAAGGTCACCGTCAGGCAGTGTGGCCGTTGGAGTCACTCAGGTTGGGTTGATTTGGCACAGTTACAGCCCAGAGACTCAGCAGGCCCTCTCTCCTGCCTCAGTTCTGCTCTGGAAGGTGGGCCCCAGCCAGCACCATGTCCACCACCAGGGTCTACTTCCTGTCAGACCAGGGACACCACAGGAGCTTCTCACAGCCTGATCCCCAGGCCTCTGCCCACTTCAGGGTGTCAGTCTTTTCATCTTTCTGGATCCACTCCATCTCCTCCCCACCCCCATTCTTCAGGCTTCCTCTTCCAGGAAGTCCTGGTATCCCTGCCCTTTCCTGGTCCACCCTTGCTATCCAGCCCCACACAACCAGGGCAGGCAGATTCCAGTAGGGTCCTCCCTCTTAGGTCCCCCTCCAACATGAGGAACAGTCCTCCTCAGAATGACTGGGATGAGGTGGTAAAGGGGAGGTCAGAGTAAGGCTATTATATTAACTCTCCTACCAGGCCAGACCTTGACCCGTGCTGCGTACTGCACTCTCCCCACCAGAGCCCAGCAATGGAGAGCACTCCCTCCCAACATCCCTCTTTCCCAGATGGGGAATGCATACTGGAATTCAGCCCTCTGGAAGGACTGAGCACTAATTAGTTCAGCACCTACTATGTGCCAGGCATTATGACTGTAAATAAAATTTAACAATAACTTCTAACAGCAGTAATAATGATGGACAATGTTTATTGACCATTTCTTATGTGCTGGGTGATGTTTGAGGAGCTTTGTCACAATGCTGACCTTTTGGGGAAAAAAAGCTTAGGTCAGTAGCACCGTTTTGACTGGTCATCATTAAAGCAGAGGGGTGGAAGCTGCACTGGGGGAGTCTGGTCAGCCAGAATCTCTGGATGCTGACTGGGGATGGGAAATGAGGCAGAGTTGAAGACAGGAGGTAGGACTCTAGGCAGAAAGCAGGCACTGAGTCCCAGCCAGACCTGGCTCCAAAGTCTCTGGAGCCAGTTATCCCTTTCTGAGTCAGAACAGGTGGGTGGATGTATACGAATTTAAGGCGGCAGACATACTCACCATCCCTGCCCTCCCTCCTCAGTCCTTGGGTTCTCTCCCCAGACTCTGACGATCTCAGGGCAGATCAGGGGGCAGAGGGGCTGAGGTCCTGGGGCCTGAACCTTCTTGGGGTCCTGTCCCAGTGGCCTGTCTAGGGGCTTTACCCAAAAGACCACCTTTTAGCAGGGCTGACTCAGCGGGGCCCTTTCAGTACTCCAGGAACAAACAGACTCTGCCAGCCTCACCCACTGCCTGCCTGTCTGCCCAAAGCCCCTTAGGCACCTCCTAGCTCATACGCCACCCTTCCTGACAAGACCCAACAGGGCTCCCCTATTCCTCAGAGGTCTCTTCTCTGGGCAGCATGTCCGGAGGCCCTGGCTAACCCCTGGTTGTTCTGATGCCTCTCTAGGGGCCTGGAATTCCACCACTCGGATCCTTGGCATCTGGAAGGTTTCAGTGCCTTCAGGAGGCCCAGGCTTATCATTGAATGGTTGACTGTGTGAGCAAACCGCCCATCTCTGGCCTTGGGTTGGGACTCTGGGCACTCTGAATGCAGGGTCCCCTGGGTGGGGTAGAGGTGGGGGCTCTGCTCTGCTCCCTGCCCTTGAAGGTTGGGATCAGGTAGCACTGCAAATGGCTAGACCAACTGGCAGAGGGCCAGTGCAGCGTGGAGGTTCTGAGGAGGCTCTTTGGAGAGTGGAGGATTCTGGGTTCTCGCCTACTCCAGCGCATCGAATCAACTGATTTAGATGAGGTGGCTGATTTGTGTATGTGTTAGTGAAGGGATTGTACCCACAGGGTTCTAAGCAGACACACTTCAGGTGTCTGGGAGGGAGGGAATTATGGGTCGGTATGGAGAAAGAGAGAAATGAGCTCTGAAGAGTCTGGGGGAGACAGATTAAACCTGCTCCTTAGAGACTTAGGGTTGGCTTAAGTCCTGGCAGTGGGAGGAAGCCAGAGTGCGAGCTCAGGAGAGGGAACTGGGTGGGATGAATGGTCTGAGACGTTTTGGCCTGGAACATCTCAGTGAGACAGGAGGGCCTGTATCCTAGCAGATGTTTACTGAGCATCTACTATGTACCTGGACTCCTGGTGTGGTGCTGTGGGTTAATGTGCTGGACTGTAAGGTCTGTTTGAACTGCAAGGTTGGGGTTCAAGCTCACCAGCTGCTCCTCAGAAAGCCTATACAGGGTCCCTATGAGTCGGAAATGACTCGATGGCACGTAACAACAACAACAATACTATGTACTAAGTACAAGGCACAGCAGGGACTCGGCACTGCTTTGATAAGAGTGCACAGCATTGAACAGTGTACCTGCAAGGTATGGAGAGCTTGCCTGGGAGGGAAGAGGAACTGGGGGCTCCCAGGGCACTCCCAGCACCAGGAAAGGACACAGGCTGGGAGCCACAGGCTGGCATTCCTTGCCAGCTTCTAGGGAGGGGGCAGAAAGGACAGTTGACGTGGCGACTTCCATCCAGTCTCTCTTGTTCCTCACCCTCCACTCTGGGATTCCCATCCTTCTCTCTTGGCTGCTCTGTTCCTCTATGGGGAAGACCTTGCACCTGACCAGGTATGGAGGCACTGACTGGTGACCTTGGCCAGACACTTCCCTCCCTCTGACAGGTGGGACTCAGGTGGAACGGGGTAGTGTGGGGAGAGAATGAAGGACTAACTGAATTGCAGAAGGCTCCAGGGACCTCTGGGAAATAAAGATTCTTGGTGACTTAGTGGATTACATGTTGGGCTGCTAACCACAGGGTCAGGAGTTGAAATCCACTAGCTGCTCTGTGGGAGAAGGAAGAGGCTTTCCGCTCCTGTAAAGATGTACATACAGCCTTGGGAAACCTACATAAGTTGGCACTGACTCCAAGGCACTGGGTTTAGGTTTGGGAGGTAAGGGCTCTTGCAGCCCCTCCCACCCAATCAGATCTGGCTGCCCTCCTCCACTTTCCTCTCTTGTCCTCATTTGAGGTCCCTGGGGAAGGGGTCTGACAATCAGAACCCCATCCCCTTTTGCTTCAGGGACATTGGATTTATGGTAATGGTGGTTGATTTGAAAAAGGAGTGTGAGGTTGGATGGACAACTAGCAGAATGTAATCAGTATCACTGATGTTTACTTGGCATGTTTTGTTGTGCATATTTCTCACACCAACATAAAAACAAAGGAACTCTATCCCATGAGTCGGATGGGATATAGGGATTTCACAAGAGTGTGGAGAAGAAAAGCAGAGAGTGTGATATGAAGACCAAACTCTGCTACGAGGTCAGAGGTCTGACTTCTTTTCAGCCATGTGACTTGGCTTGGCCCTTGCATCTCTCTCAATTAGAGCTAGAGGGGAGGACTTCAACCAGTACTTCTTGAAATTCCCCATCTATACTAATCCCCTGGGGCCCGTGTTGAACACGCAGTCTGATTCAACTGGTCTGGGGTAGGCTCAGGGAGCCTGCATTGCTAGCTAACAAGTTCCCAAATGGTCCAGGAACCTCATTTTGAGTAGCAAGAACTTAGAGAAGCCATCACATTTGAACCTGGGAGATTTAGAAACGGGGTCACATGAATCCTTTGTGACCTCACCAGACATCAGAAGGAAGACTGTTCAGTGGTAGAAGTTCCCAGCTTGCTGATTTGTGAGGGAGAGAGGAGAGCTCCTCCAGGCACCAACTGAGGCTGTTTGGCTAGAAGTCTCTTCTTGGCTACTGGTCTATTTAGTCAAAGGCTGCTTCTGTCTTTAGAAGCCCTGGTGTGGCGCTGTAGGATAGTCACTGGACTGCTAACTGCAAGGTTGGCAGTTCAAACCCACCAGCCACTCCTTGGAAACCCTAGACAGGGTCGTTATGAGTTGGAACTGACTCAATAGAACTTCACAAGTGTACTGGTTTGACACTATAGGATAAGCACTGAACCCCAAAGGTCAGTTTGTACCGTAAGGTCGGTGGTTCAAACTCACCAGTGGCTCCTCAGAAACCCTAGACAGGGTTGCTATGAGTGGGAAGTGACTTGACCAACGGTACTTAACACAAAGTGTGAAAGAATACAACAAAATCCACCAGTTTTTGAGGTATTAATGCCCTTAATGAGGACAGCAGTAATGAGTTAAATATTGTAACTACACTGACAATGGAATGTAACTAGGAAGTAGTTGAGCATGCTCTGCTTTAGCCGCCGCACAACTGCCCAGCCACAAAAAAGGCCCCACAGGAGAGAAGCCAGCCGACTGAACCAGCAGGCCCTCCTCCTCTGGGCTTCCCCTCCACAGCAGCTCAGACCCACTGGGTTAAGACATGTATCATGGTTTGTAGTTACTCACTGGCATGTCTGGGGTTCTTCAGGAAGGGGTGGGTGGATTTCCATCTACATCTCCTGCAGTATTTTTAGCAAAAACTGTTAACTACACAGGGATGGCATTAACTCCGGAGGACCTAGGATAGGATGGGTGGTATAGACAGGGGTCGCATGGGCCTGGTACCCATCCAGGCTCCACCTAGTAGCCAGGGCGCCATCACATGGAATGCTAGGAATTGGAGACTCAAGTAGTGAACTCTGGGGGCGGTCCAGATACCTCCACCCCTTTAAGATTTGCTTCTTCAGGGCTCATAGGAAGGTATTAGTGGTCCTGGCAATTCCCATTGGTCAAAAGAGGTGGTGGTTGGGGGAGGGGGAGAGGAGGAGTACTTCTCTGGTTTTCTATTGCAGGATGATGGCTTTAGCTCTGTGAGCTCTGCGGTTGCCACAGCAACTACACTTAAAGGGACAGCTTCCAGGATGAGAAACCCTTGTCATGCAGTTGATCGGATTCTGACTCCCAGGACAGAGTAGAACTGCTCCAAGGCTTTCCAAGGCCGTAATCTTTACGCAAGTGAACTGCCACGTCTCACATCCTCTAAGAGCTGGTGGGTTCAAACCACAAACTTTGACTTTTCAGCAGCTGAGTGCTTCACCATTGCACCACCATGGGTCCTTAGGAAGAGGAGAGGGCTCATGTTTCTTAGACCCTTCTTTAGTACCTAGGAGGCTAGGCCACTCCAAGCATCAGGCAAGACTGTCTAGCTAGGTATCTGGTCTCCCTCCTCTGCCAACTGTCCTGCCATTCCCTATGTGGGGTCACGTCACAATTTCCAACTCTGCTGATGTCAGCTTGAGTCCTTTGCTGGGCAGTAGATCCTGGCTCTTGCTTGACACACCAGTTTCTAGGGCCGTAGGAGGGTTATAGATAGACAGGCTGCACCCCTTCAGTTTGTGTGTGCTCTCGCATATGTGTGTATTAAGTTGTTGTTGTGAAGTGCTGTCAAGTTGGTTCCGACTCATAGGGTTTCTGAGGAGCAGCTGGTGGGTTTGAACCACCGACCTTGTGGTCTGCAGTCCAGTGCTGATCCACAGCGCCATGCCAGGAGTCCGTGTGTTACGTAGGCAGCTATCTCGGTGTTCGAGTGCCTGAGGGGCATGTGTGAGCCTGTGTTCATGTCCATGGCTGCATGTACAATGCCCATGATGCATGTAGGTGTGTGTTTGTGAGGAAGAGGCCAGAGGGTTCCACACACATTTGAACACTTATACACAAGCTGGCTCCTATCTCCATTTAGTGTATGGAAGAAACCGACTCTTTAAAGGAAGGGGATAACAGATCAGAAGCTGCAAGGGATTTGCATACAATTGTTGTTCAATTCCCACCCATAGCAACCCTGTATAGGGTTCCGGAGGAGAAGCTGGTGAGCTTGAACTGTCAAGCTTGTGGTTCAACCTGACTTTGCAGTCCAGTGTATTACCCCACAGTGCCTTTTGAGGAACCCCATTCAGGCAGGATCCCCTGGTAGGGTGTGCCAATCAAAGACCCTCTCCCAGGTCCTGGCAGAGCTGCTGGCCCCATGCCATCGGTACCAGCCCACTGGCCAGTACAGGCTAGAGGAGGACTGGAGCTGTGCTGACTGGTGCCAAGGCACTGGGGGCAGGGCAGTCTGTGTGAACAGAGACTGCTGGTGTCGTCAGTCCTCTAGGGGGAAATCCGAGCTGAGGCCAGAATCTGCCTGGCAGGCCCATCACTCTCATCTCAGCTTACACTTCCTAGGAAACCAGTCACCCTGGGTGGAGACTGGCCCCTTGCTCCTCCTCAGGGAGGCAATGCAGAGCAGTGGGGGGAGGCAGGCCTCGAGGTGAGGTACTCTTGGTAGGTGCAGGAGACCTGGCTTATAGAGAATGTGGGGGCCAGGGCTGGGAGCTCTGCTTATGTAGGAGCCCTGAGACCAACTCAGAGTTCCACAAGACTGACCACCCACCTTGAAGGGTATCACTGTTGAGTGTGGCAACCAGAGCCTTGGCTTTTCTACAACTACCTTGTTGGCAGCTTTCCTCCGCTCCAGGGTTTTCAGTCTCCCTGGGTCCACAGGGCCCTTCCAGCACTGATATACCGAGATTCTACCTCTATATATACCGAGGTTTCTTGCCTCAAACCTTCTGAGAAGGTGGAGTGAGGAGGCTCTGGGAAGTCTGTGTTGAGATGAGGGTATCAGGAGGGGGGTGGTCCAGGACCAGGAGAGTGGGATCTCCTCTCTTGCCCTTGTTCCTGACTCAGTTGTTATGAGTGTTGGTGTGAAGAGGTGACTGTGGCCCCAGGTATGGGTCAGCTACCAAAAGGTAACTGGGGCTCCCCACTCTCACCCAGCTGTGCTCGGAAGCCGGAGCCCCCACCCCCTGCTCTAGTCTCCCTGGAGTCTGGCACCTCTCCTGCTTCTTCCAGGTGTCTCCAATCTCAAGGCCTGCCAGAGTCTCTGGAATTCCTACCTCTGACCCTGAAGACCCCTGAAAGTAAAGGGCTAGAGGGTGGAGTCTCCTCAACATCTCAGTCCTAGAAGGACCTTTCAGGGATACTGTGGTCTCCTAACCCATCTCTAGCCAATGGTGGATCCCCAAACTTGGCTTTTCAGAGCCCTTGCTGCTCACGCTGCCTTTGAGAAGGAAGCTCTTGGTCCTCCTGTTGAAAGGATGGAGACCAGCAGAGGTTGTTACTGCTGTTAGCTGATGACAAGTCCATTTCCAACTCACAGTGATGGACAACATAGGGGAGAACTGACCCATAGCGTTTTCTAGACCGTAACTGCTATGAAAACAGATTTCCAGGTCTCTTCCCACAGAGCCCTTGGGTGAGTTTGAACCACCAACCTTGTGGTTAGCTATCAAGCACTTAACTGATGTGCCACCAAAGCTCTTATTGGCAGAAGTAGTGGTAAAAATCTCCAGGGAGCCAAGGGGAGTCTGTAGCTCCTCTTCCCCCTCCCCCTTGGCTCAGCCTTGAGATCTGTCCGCCACCCCCACTTTTACTTTGCTACCCTAACTATTTGAAAGGGAGGTGGGTGGGGTGGGATAGGGCTGTGGAGGCCAAAGGTGGAGATAAGAAACATAGGGCAAGGAGCTCCTAACACCTGTGCTTTATTAAGCTCCCTGTAGACGGCCTTATCACTCCTAAACCAACAGGCTTGGGTTTACTCTGCAAAGACTGTTCCACCTGCTCACATGGTCTGTTGGCCTGGTGGAATGGCTGCCTGAGAGGAGGGCACAGATACAAATAATGCAAATGTTCAGAGCCCAAAGCACCATTTATCCAGGCCCCATGGACTCAATTAGCCCTAACTGCTCGCTACCCTGCCTTCAGGAGCACAGACACTGGGGTGGTCCTTGGTCAGAGACCTTGAACATGCCCCAGTCCATTCTGGATGGAGCCCCTAACTGAAGGGTCGGGCCTGAGAATGCCCTGGCCTCAGAGCTTCTACCATACCACACCCCAAGGGTTCCATCATCCAGCCTAGCTCAGCACCATATTAAATAGCTTCTTTGCAATCTCGCTTAAATAAACCCATCCCCAGAGCAACCCTTCCCACCCTGAACATATGATCCTACTGGCTAATGCCTTCTAGAGAGCAGAGGAGCTCTCTCCTTCTGCCCTCTGCTCCAGGAACTCCCCTCTCCCTAAAAAATTAGTTGGGGGGATAGTTCTCCCCTGAATCCTGGGACAGACAGAGACAAGGAGAAGCCTAGGTTGGGGGAGAAAAGCCAGGAGTCCCTAAATCTATCCCTTCCTTCCCTAGGACAACTTCTTCTGGCCCTCTTGGCAGTCTGGATGTGAGATATCCAAGGCCAAACCCTGGGATTTGTAGGAGGCCCCCTGGCTTAGAAAGTCCAAACTAGCTCCAGGGCAGGGGACTGACCCCAAACCTGCCTCCTCCTTTAGCCCCCTTGCAGACATGGAGTGAGCTGCGGAAACTGCACTTCCTCCAGACGCCCTGGGACCACCTGCAGGTGCCCTCCACTCTCAGGATGTCCAGGTCTCTCTTGCTCCCAGGACCTGGGAGCAGTGGGGCCCAGGGCCTGGGCAAACTTGTCCCTGGCCCAGTCAGCAGCGGGGGCCCAGGCCAGGCCTCACACCCAGTACTGGCCATTTTTGAGGGCAGGGTTGGGTGTCCGGCAGAATTGCAGCAGCTCTGGGTCAGGCTGGCTGCCCGGTGGGGGCCCCTGGCCAGGCACTGCCGTTAGTGGGATGGCCTGGCCTGGCTCTACCTTTCGGAAGGTCTCACTGTCACCGGCCAAGCCGTTGCGGGGCTTGGCAGTCAGGATCTGGACGTTGTGTTTGCCCGTCTTGTTGCGTTTGCGGAGGTAGAAGAGCAGGGGCAAGATGAGCGCCAGGAGCAGGAGGACCAGGCACACAGGGATGATGACGCTGAACATGTTGGCCTCGAGGAAGCTCAGGAAGCCTCCCCTGGCCTCAGTGGGCACGGGGCTGGATGCTGCAGGGCCCAGGTAGCTGGTCGGGGAGCTGTTTTCTGGTTTCTCTGCTGCTTCTGTCTGAGCAGCCTCAGGGAGACTGAGCAGGGCCACGCTGTAGGGCCGGGCTGCATTGTAAGGCTCAGTGGCAAAGTCCAATGAGGCCACAGCAGGTGGGACCCCCTGTGCCCACAGCTCCAGCGTGAGGCTGTCGCCCGTGCCTGCGGGGTCAGGGGGCCTGCCCACCTCTAGCCCCAGTCTCCCATCCTCAAGGTCCTTCTGGGTGAACTGTTCCACAAGTTGACCATCCCTGGGCTCCATGCTGGCCCGGGGTACACGAACCACACGGCCGTGTTGGGGGCCGGCCAGGAGGCGAAAGCGAGGCACACTGCGTGTGAGGTTGGCCAGCTCAGCTGCATCTAGGACAGCAGGGTCCAGGCGCAGGGTGGCACCCTGGGGCCATGGCCCACCTGCCCAGACATGCAGCAGAGCCCTCACAGTGATGTTCACTACGGCTGATGCATTGGCACCCCGTGCTTGTGCCAGGACGCTGAAGTAATCGTGGGCAGAGGAGAAGTTGGTGAAAGCAAAGACCACCTGTCCCTGGTCTATCTGGAGCTGGCTGAAAGCTGAGGCGGGCTGCCCGCCCACCAAGAGATGCCCATACTGAGGACCCTGGATGAGGCGGTATGCTGCATCCGGTTCCTCCCGATCTGAAACCACTTGGAGCTGTTGTCGGCTCAGCGAGGCACGGCCTAAGGCTTGGGGCACCTCGAGGGGAGCCCGTAGCTGCACTTCAATGGCAGATGGCAAAACATCCACAGCCAGGGACATGGACAGGGGTGGGCTGGCCCCATCAGATACACTCAGCTGGAAGATGCCAGCCACACTGCTTCCGTTGGCCATGAAGGTCAGTCGTCCTGCATCCACATCAGCCTGGGTGAAGTGGGTCACTGGCCCTGGGCTGCCCCCTGCCAAGTTCAGGAAGCCATTGTGGGGTGCCCGCTGCACCTGGTACTCGATCTCCCCAGGAGCTGAGTCTGGGTCCACCACACTCAACTGGGCCCGGGAGATGGGGGCCCGGGAGCCCCGGGTGAGCCGGAGTGGGACCGAGGCCTGGGGCTGAGGTGGCCGCTCATTCACATCCCGTACTGTGATGATAAAGGCCTCTGAGGTTTGGGGCCCTGCCACAGAGGCCCCTGCCGGTCCCTGGAGGTGGGCATGGAAGTGGAAGCTGTCCTGCTGGGAGCCCCCTCCTCCATGAGCATACTCCAGCTGCCCTGTGGCCAGCTCCGATTGCAGGAAGTGTGGTCGCCCGGCGTGAAGGGGCTCCCCGGATACCAACAGCTGACCCCGGGTGGGGAACTGCGTGACCTGGAAGAGCACATCATGCTTGGGGCGCTGGGGGGACGGAATGCTGGCCAGGAGGTTGGAGGCATCGAGGGCAGTGACGGTGATCTCGGCCCGTTGGCCTTCGGGGACCCAGAGACCTGGAGGTGGGACACAGACTGTGAAGATCCAGTCTGCCAGAGTTAGGCAGTGGACCCAGGGCAGGGTTGGAATGATCCTCCACACAGTAGGTGCACCAGGATGGGCATTATGCCCCATCTCATACAAGCTCCCAGCTCCTGGCAGTTGGAGGCAGGAGCTGCTGAGTCTGGCCCATGTCCCTCTTGTGTCCCCCCAACCTTGTTAGCCCATCCCACTGTTCACCTTTGTTCCTCCAGAGGCGGCTGGAGCGCTGGGGACAGGCAGCCTCGAAGGACACAGTCACAGTGAAGGTGGCCACCATGTCGGGGGCAGGGGGCGAGGATAGCAGGAGTTCCAGGGTATCGTGGGCCTCCCAAAAGGGTTCAGGGGGCATCTCGTGCTCATACAGAACATGCCCAGCAGACACCTGAGAGAAAGACATCTTGGTTGAAGGCGAGAGGTAGGCCCAGCCTGTGGTGGTCAGCAGCCTCCTCCCTGGCTGGCACTAGGACTGGACTCATGGTCCTCCTGACCACCCCTCAGGGTCCAGCCTCTGGGCTCTCTAGCCTGTGCCCAGCTCCACATCTGGAATCTGCATTTCCCTCATTGCTCACTGGGTCCCCAATGAGCCAGTTGTCAGAGTTCAGATCCTATCTAGGGCACCTTGGTGGCTCTCACATCTCTGAGCCTCTAGGAAAGCAATGACCTAGCTGTGTTTCTGTGTGCAGCAAGTCCTTCCCCCTTTGCTCTGGATCCCATCCTCTCTTACCTCTGAAGACGCCATTCCCTCAGTCTCCTCTCTCTCCTAGGGCCTCAGTTTCCCCCTCGGATGGACTGCTCCCATAAGTGTGTGTATAACACACATACCAGTGACCCTATGTGCTCCACAGGGTTTTCAATAACTGAGGTTTTGGAAGTCGATCACCAGGCCTTTCTTCCAAGGTACCTCTGGAAGGACTCGAACCTCCAACCTTTTGGTGAACAGCTGAGAGGGTTAACAGTAATATTGAGGGACTCCCCTATCAGTATACACATATTCTTTCTTCCATCTTAATGAAAACACTTCTTCTGACTTTACTTTTCTACCAGCTGTCCCCCAGCCTCCTTTTTATTTCTCCTCTGCAGTAAAACTCCTCAGAAGAATAGTCTATATTCTCTTTCTAAATTGTTCTGAACGTATTCCATCTAGGTTTTTGCTCCCATGATACCATCAAAGCCACCATGGGATGAGCTCCAGTGGTCTGTTCTTAGGTCTGATCTGACTCAGCACTGACACCACGGAGTTCTCCTTTCTCTAAATTCGCCACGGCTTCCAGAATATCCCACTCTCTTAGTGTTCCTCCATGGCTATTCGTTCAGACTCTTTTTCTTCAGCATCGTATTACGTAGTCTTCAGGTGTTCTTCTCTCTCTACTGATGTTCCCCACACACTCCCCTCCAGGCATCTATGCTGGTGAGTCTTATTTGTATTTCCAGCTCATCCCCAGAAGGGTGACTCATCCATCCCCCAGCCCCCCACAACTCCACACGTTGTCTAGTGGATGATGGTGAAATGCCCCCACGGATTCCTGGTCTGTCCTGACTCTCACCACATTCCCCACAACTCCGTGCCTGCAGTGGCTCAGGCTAAAACCTCGGACTCCTTCTCGACCTGTCTCTCACTCTATCATCTCTTGCCTGGACTGTTATTCTGTCTCCCTGCTGTAGTCCTGTCAGCACAGAAGCCAGAGTGAGCCTTTTAAAATCTAAGTGGGACTAGGTTAGTCTTTGGCTTAAGGTCCTGCAATGGCTTACTTACCTTTGAGACACAAAAACTCTCCTTGCATATTAAACACCAAGGAATAGCCTTCACTGCCATAAAGAAACAGGTTTCCTCCCTTTTTTAGTCAAAATTTGTCCCTTTGGAGTATCTTTTGTTTTCCCATGTTAGGCAATGCAGGGAACCATTTTCCTTCTCTCAGAAAAATAGAACTTGTGCAACAGTGAGAGGCCAGTTAACTGGGGTCTCAGTGTGTGGGAGTCAAGGGGTGGTGGGGACTGGTGAGCTGAGGATCAGGATCCATTCTGAAGGGAACAGTGTGGGCCTAAAGAGGGACCACTGCTTGTCTGGTGCACAGGGGGATCACCCAGCCTCAAGGGGGAGGCAATGTCTTGGCCCAGCTGATTGTTCTTAGAGGAAGCACAGGTTTTTAAGCACTGGAAATCAGGCTTTTATGTGAAGCCTCCCAAATGTTACATGCTGACAATTACTTGTAAGAAATTAAGCACATTAAACAGGCCAGGTTAAACCTATCTGTGGGCCCAATGTGGCCTGTGACGACTGGTTTATAACTTCTGGCCCTGGCTGGAGGGCGAACAGGAAGGAAACCAAGAGTGGATGGGGTGTGGGGTGGGAGGCTGGAGGTCTGAGCACAGGGGCGTATGTAGTGAGGAGGGGTCTGGTTAGGTGAGAGGCAAAACACAGGCAAGGGGTCTCCAAGCTCTGGGGGAGCAAGCAGAGTCCTTTGGTGAAAGTCATTCTGGATTAGCAACCAGAAGGCATAGTCTTGGTTTTGTCCTTAACTAACCATGTGCTCTGGATAAAGTTGCCAGATCTCTGTGAGCTTTATCTGCAGAACAGGGACGCTGGTCCCTGGCCAGCTGAACTTACAGTGCGGTGGGGCAGTGATGCCCTCCCCCGCCCCAGTGCATGTGTGTCGGCCACGTAGTCTCTTCTCATCCTCCCCAGTGGTTTTGCTAGCCTGGCCCCCTGGTGGTCATTTGACCTAGTCCTTCATATTGCTGAAGTGTGGGGAAGCTTGGGGGTTAATGTGGGGACTGAAGGGAGGGAGGGCCACAAAGACCCGGGGTTCTTACCTCAGCCTGAGTGAAGTTCACCAGGGCGTCCCCAGTACTGCCTTGTTGGGCATGGAACAGCCGGCCCAGTTGAGGGCCCCCGACCACATGGTAGCGCAGGTGGTGGGGATCTGTACCTTCACTGGAGCTGGCTTTCAGATTGTGGCTGCTGAGGGGCTGGATGGACCCTGAGAGACAAAAGGGGGCCTGTCAACCTTTGACTGAGAGCCAGGACTGGGAGCTTTGACTGCAGAGAGGTGGTGTGTCTTGTCAGCTCTGCCTCCCAGCCACCGGGCATGCAGGAGGTCCAGGACAGACCCACCTGGACAGATGGTCAGTGTCCGGCTGCCTTCCAGGGTGAGACGCGGTTGCTTCCGGGCCACCACGCGGAAGAAGTGTCCAGGAGAAGTGTGCTCTCCGTCCGAGAGGCTGAAGTGGAAGCCTCCATCCAGGGCTCCTGGGGACAAGGGTGGAGTTAGAATGGCTCCTAAAGGCCTCCCCATGGGCTGCAGGAAGCAGCAGGATCCCCTCTCAGCACCCACCTCTGTGTGTAAACAGCACCAGCCCGTTGTCCACCTGGGCCTGTGTGAAACTGTGAACCTCAGTGTCTGCTGCCCGCAGCATGAGTCTTCCATTGATGGGTTGTTCGATGGTGTAGACCAGGTCCTCGGGCTTCGAGTCTCTGTCTGTGCCCCTAAGGGCCTCCGGAGGGATGGGTGCAGTGGCCCCTTCCCATATCTGTGGACACAGGTCTGTGAAGGTGCTGCCCCGCCATGTTCACCCACATATTCCTTGTGGGAGCTGCTATCTGATCTCCAGCAGTGTGGGGGCTCAGACCCCTAGCTGCTACTGGGGCCTCTTGCCATTTGGAAATTCCCCTGGGTCCTATTCACCTTCCCAGACACCCAGGACCCACAGACCCCTTCCTCACTATCTGCCCTAATCTTGCCTGAGCCTCAGGGCCAGTTCTGGTTCCCCTACCTCAGTGAAGCCTCAGCTCTTAACCTCACCAAGTTCTCATTCCCGAGACCCCAGTCCTGATCAACAGTGTGACTTCTTGGGATCACTGGGTCTACCCTCAGCCCCTCTACAGCTGGGATTGTTGAGTTTTGTTCTGCCCAAAGACTGAGAAATGGCACACTGGGCTAAGCACTGGGTTGCTAACCTAAAGATTGGTGATTTGAACCCACTGCCTACTCCATGGGAGAAAGATGAGGCAGTAGTCTGTTCCTGTAAAGATTTACAGCCTTGAAAACCTTATGGAGTAGTTTTCCTCTGTCCTGAAAGGGTCACTGTGGATGGGGTACTGAGAGCTGGGACTGAGGGGGGTAGGGGGGTCCAGTCTGGAACATTGCAGCAGGCCTGGGATGAAGATCCTGGTGTTTCCTCGGTAGTTATGGGCCCTGAGCAGGTGGGGAGGGGTAGCCAGGCATACTCAGTCCCTGTCATGCACAGAGTGAAGGGGAATCCCCCCTCACGCGCTGGATTCTGTTCCTAGGATTAGGGTCCTGTTATATGAACAACTTGTGGTCGGTGTTGAGGTGATGCTCCCATATCCAAAAATGTAAGCCTATAGGGATTCGTGGGTTCCCGCCCCGTCAGAGTTGGGGAGGGAGGAGCTACAAGGTATGGCGGGGGGTTTCAGCGCTGGGCTCCTAGAACAAACATGGGTGAATACCACCACCTGGTGGCCATATTGCCGCACAGCAACCCTGCCTGCAGCTCTAGGAAAGCTCCCCACAAACTTCTTACACCACCACCGACTCCCACTTTGGAAACTTTCCAAGGCTTCCGCTGACCTGTGAGTCTCTACACCAAAGGGTCCCCACCCGCTGTTGCATTGGGGTCAGGTCACACCGTTTCTGTTTTACAAGTCACTACTTTTTGTGACCCCAGAGAAATTCGATCATCTCTCTGGGCCTCAACGCAAAATGGGTAAAGTTTAGAGATTTGGGGAAACAAGCTGGGGTCCGAGGGTGGAGGTGAAGAACTTAATTACCTCCTACCCTCATGGGCTTGAAAGAACTTTCTCCAGGAGTTCTAGTCCTAAGCCCAAGAAAAAAAGTGCCAGCTGTTTGCAAACCCAGGACTTTGCAGCGGCTTTTCACAAGGCTGCCCTGAGTACTGTGTTCAGTAACAAAGTCTCACACCTGTGTTCCATGTCTGGAGCACTACTTCATCTCTCCTCCCAACAACCCTGTGAAGCAGGTGCCAATGTGCCCATTTTACAGAGGAGGAAACTGAGGCTCAGAGAGGGAGAGTTGCATGCTGGGAAGTAAGAGGAGGTGGGGGCGGCTCCAGGGCTGCTGTCACCTGTAGGCCTGTGTTTGTGGTGAGGACAGGGGGTTGGTCATTGACAGGCACAACAGTGATAGTAAAGACTGCGGGACGGCTCTGGCGGTCTATCTCTGAAGCATTGGCCACCAGGACAAAGGAGTCTGTCAGTGTTTCGCTCCCATCGTGCACATAGCGGATCAGTTGCTGTTGCACCTGCAGGAAGACCGGGGGCTGGAGGTGAGGTCCCAGAAGGTACCACCCTTCCCACCCTGCCTTTGGGTGCAGAAGATAGACTTCTCCAGAGCTTCAGTGTCTGCAGGTGGGAAATGGGGATAAGAAGTTCTGTCTCCCAGAGTGGGTATGAGGAAGGACTGTACACACGCCTGATGGGGAGTCCCCGGGTTTGCCCCACCTTACCCCTGAGCTGGCATGCACACCCAGCGCCTTCCCGACAGCCATACCTCTCTCCAGGAGAAGGCCCAGAGGGTCTGATCTTGAGGTTCTTCCTCCCTCTGCAGGGTCCCGTGCTGGGGCGCTTCTAGCACCTGCAGCTTGAGGCCCAGCAGCATGGGGAAGTAGGGCCCAGTGATGTGGAGCAGTGGAGGGGCCAGGGTGCGGGAGCCACCCTCAGGGACACTGAAGTTCTGTGTTTCCAGAGGGATCGTAGCAGGCAGCACCTCCAGTTCCATGTGGATGTCCTCCAGGGTAGCACCCAGGCTCGAGGCCACGTCCAGGGAGAAGACATCCCTCCAGGCCTCGGGACGGGAGTGTAGGTACAGGACCTGGCCGGCATCCACTGCCTCCTGTGAGAAGCTCTGCACAGGGTCCAGACTGGGTGGCAGGTCTGCGGAGGCGCCGTGGGACACCATCACCAGGTAGCCAGCTTGGGGTGGGGTCTTCACTGAGAACACAATGTCTGCGGGAGCCACTGCCTCCTGGGCTGCCTGGTCACAGAAGGAAGCTGTCCTGGGTCCTAGTGACCAGAACAGCTTCCACACCCTAACCCTCTCACTCTCCCGGGGAGTGCCCAAGACATCAGACACCTCTGCTCACTTAGACACACAAACACACACTCAGGTTCACACACACAACACGGAGACACACAGCCCCCACCAGAGGTCACACTCTCCTACCCACCCTGTGACATAGTTACATGGTTACATGGCCTCAGAGACCACACAATCACATATCTTCAGACTTAGGGACACAGACATATAGCACACATTGTTGTTGTTGTTATGTGTTGTGGAGTTGGTTCCAACTCAGCGACCGTATACAGGGTTTCCGAGGCTGTAAATC
>NW_006408610.1:2591934-2613409 GCF_000296735.1 Chrysochloris asiatica | reverse complement strand
CCTTCTCTGTTCAGCGCCTCCTTCCTCTTTCCCTGCTGTTGCTACCATTCACCACCAGGGGCACACCATCTTTCTCAGAGCCACAGGCTCCTATACTATCAGCCCTATGGACCTCACGTGATGGTCCAGTCACTAAAAGCTACACATCACCTCTGAACTCATATTTTTGAATTTGAGTCTCTTACCAGGCTGTCCTCTCTGCCTAGAATACCCTGCCCCACTTTATTCTATCGACATCCTGGACCCTTCTAAGCTTGCCTCAAAAGCTGCTTCCATCAAGGCAAAGATTTCCTGACAGCAGACATGTGTAGTCCTAGTTTGCCTCAAAGTCCAGACAGCCAGAACCAGAAGGGCCTCTGAAATTGTCAGGAAATGAAGCTCAGAGAGGGCAAGGAATTGGCCTAAGATCGCACAGTAAGTCAGTGAGCCTGCTGGAAGGCCAGGGTTGCTCTGTGAGGTTCCTACGGTCAGGTGTCCTTGTCATTCCCTTTCAGTTCTGGTCCAGAGAAAAGAGCTAAGGACACAGGAACCTGAGGACGAGTCAAGCCATCTCCACAGTCAACAGTCCTCAGAGCCAACAGTCCTCATGACAACTTCCCAGGGAGCTTAATAGAATACAGATTCTTAGGCTCTACACTGGACATTCGGTGGGTCTGCATGAAGCCTGGGATTGTCTGTTTAGCCACACAGCCTGAACATGTGTGTACATGATATGTGGAGAAACACATAACTCACAGGCAGACATACACACAACATATAAACTCCTCAGGACCCTTATAAATACAACACACACGTATCAGTGCCTACCCAAAGCAGTATATCCTCAAACAAGAGATCACATCCTAAAACATACACACATGGCCAGGGATAGAAAGTTCCCTCCACCTGGCCTATATCCTTGCTGACCAACCCTAGCCTCTTACCTCCAGCTGTTCCCTTCTGATCTCTGCTGCTTCTCCCTGGAACACATAGATCTTCTTGTGTTGGACCAAGTGCAGTGGGGGCACTGGCCCCTCTAGGGCAATGGTCACTTGTAGGGTGGCATCTGTTTGCACAGATCCTGCCTCCACAGAGAAGGCTAGGGTGTCACGGGCACTGAGGCTGCCATTGTGACTATAGAGGATGACCCCGCTCAGCAGGTCCTGCTGGGAGAAGACCGTGACTGGCTGGCCGGCTCGGAGCAGTTGTCCCCAGCGTGGGCCAGATGTGACGTGGTAGCGGATCTCATCCTCGCTGCGGATGTCTAGGTTGGTATCCAGGTGGAGCACAGCTGTGTCGATGGTGCCCTGGCCCCCCTGAGGGACCACTAGGTTAGAGCCATTGGCTACGCGGAGGTAGGGCTCGGAAGCCTGCACCTCGAGCAGAGCGGTGGCTTGGTGCTGCCCGTCGGACACCTGCAGCTGGATCCAGCCACGGTCGGCCCCCGAATGCACGAACAGGACTCGCCTCTTCCTGAGGTCCTCCTGGGTGAAGCGGTAGATGGGTCGTGTGGGCTCATCTACAGCCACAATACTGCCGAAGAGGAGGTCCTTCCGGGTCAGCACAAGCTGGTCGTCAGCAAAGCCTGAGTCCGAGTCACTGAAGGCCACATCATCTGTAGTCAACAGCCGCTGCCCACCCCGGGCCACATGGAAGACGTGACTGATGGTCTGCACAGGGGCGTGATCATTCACGGGCTGGATGGCCACACGGAAGACACCTCGGACCTCCTCCGAGGCCGTGCCACCACTGCCCTCGCCCTGTCGGGTAGCCACAAATGGGATGTCATCTTCAGTGGTCTCAGAGTTGTCATGCCGGTAGACTAGTCGGCCACGGAGCAGGTCTTCATTGGTGAAAGACATCACCACGGTGCCCTTGTCTTGTGTGTCCCGCCATGCCAACTGCCCATGGCGAGGTCGCTCCATGACTTCATAGAGGTAGCTGGCACTGTTGAGGCTCTTGACAAAGAGGTGGTCAGCAGAGATGATGCCCTCGCCACCTTCGGGCACAGAGAGGAGGACGTTGGTGAGGACAGGAGCATTGGGGTCACCGCCGATGTGGATGGAGAAGGTGTAGAGGGGAGAAAAGTGTGGTGGAGCTGTGACTCGGAAGCGGAAGGTGTCCTCAACTGCCTCCGAGGCGCGTGTTGTGGCCCCATAGGTCACCCACCCTGCCTGCAGGTCATCCTGGGTGAAGCCTTGCCCGTCTGACAGCCTCGTGCCTTTTAGCCGAAGATTCCCCTTCCTGGGGGCCTGAACCACCTCGTAGTGGAAGGAGGTGGGGCTTGGGCCTGCCCCTTCCAGGGTGGCCTCCAGGTGGGCGGTGGTGAGGGTCTCCTGCCGGGTGTTCAGAGCATCCAGAGGTTCAAGCCGCAACAGCCACACTGTGGCTCTCTGGATGGTCACTGCAAAGGAGAAGTTACTCAGGGTCTCCTGGCCCACCTGCACCTCTAGGCCCAGGTTCTCCATGGCGTCCTCAGTGCGGTGCTTCGGGTCAGTGCTCAGGTACCTCACGCGGCCCTGCTCTATGTCCCGCTGGTGGAAGGCCTGCACGGCCCGCCACTCTGTCCCCTCTGCACCTCCTGCCCCCTGCTTCTGCAGCTCGCCAAACTGCAGGGCTCCAGTGACCCGGAATAGTACACTGACAGCCTGCCCTACCGCATTGGTCTCCACCGACAGGTTGGCAGGCAAGATGGGTGCAGCAGAGCCCTGTGCCAGGTGGAGTCCTGTGTTGTGGCGGATCTGGATGGCTGGCCGGACAGCCACGACCTTCAGGGTGGCTGGGGGGCTGGCTTGCAGCCCGTCACTGACCCGGAACGTCAGGTCCTGTGCAGGGCCGCCGCGGTGGATGTAGACGAGGTTGCCCGTCTCCAGTTCCAGGCAGGAGAATTCGGCTGCTGGCTGTCCAGGCTGGTCTCTGCGCTCCACAGGGAGGCCTGTGGGGTTACCGAGAAGCTGGAAGGTGAGACCCTCACAGGCTGAGTCTGGGTCATAAGCCTGGAAAACCTCAGGCCCCAGCGGCTTCTGTGTGTTCTCCAAGATCATCATGAGGCTGCCGTGTGGGAAAACAATGCGGGGTGGGTCGTTGACTGGGTTGACCTGAATGGGCAGGATGTAGGTCTGGCCCCTCCGCAGGCAGGAGGGCACCATTGCCCGAGTCGTCACAGACACCTCTAGCACCAGCTGGTCAGAGGTGTCCTCAGAGCCATCGTGGATGAAGCGGGCCTTGCGGTTCACCACATCTAGTAGGGTGAACATTTTTCGTGCCTGGGCGCCCGGTATGTCCAGTTCTAGCTCGCCGTGGCGCGCCCCTCGGCTTACGCTGAACAGCACCTGGGATTTGCGCAGCTCTGCCTCGCTCAGGTCCAGGCTGGGCTGTACATGCCGCCACTCAAGCCAGGCTGTGCCACCCTCGGCCACCACCAGCGGGCTGATGGTCAGCAGTTGGGTGAAATTGGCAAAGATAGCAGGCAGCCCAGGCTCAGGCATGCAGGGCTCAGGCAGCAGAATGGTGGGCCAAGACTCAGGTGCCAGGGTGGAAAAGGCTTCATATGGGCCATAGGTATCTTCCTCATATTCCTCCTCCTCCATCCTACAGCCGGCTGCCATGTTGCGAGTCAGCAAGGCGTCCCGGAGCCCCCACCTCTGGCCATTGACGCTAAGATCCTCCATGCAGCCCAGCAGGGAGGCATTGACAGTGCTAGGGGCCAGACCCAGGCGGTGTTCCTGGAGGAGGCGAGAGGCCTCCACATCCAGGCCCCCGAGGAGGAGACTGCCATGTGGCTCTAGGTAGCTGAGAATCCCTCGATTGGAAGTCCGTGTGGGGTACTGGTCAACGGAGATTTCCAGCTGGTGAACATCTATATGGATACTGACCTCATGGGGCTGCCCATCGGCCACAGGCACACTGTTGTGGAGCAATACGGTACCTTGGCCCTTCTCCACCATGGCCCGCAGGTGGCCCTTAAATATGTCGACGTAGATGAAGTCCCCACGCCGGCCACCTGCCTGGAAGGCCAGGGGTGCCTGCTGGCTTTGTGTGGTGAGTGTAAACTCCAGGGTGCCTTCGTCCCGTGTGCCCCAGGCAGGGAAGGTAGCCAGAGAGTGGGGCCCCAAGAAGCCCAGGGCCACATCATCACCAACGGAAAACTCTTCAGCACAGCCCTCATGTACGTCTGGGGTCAATGGCCGGAGGAGGCTTCGACCATTGAGGGTGGCTGTATGGAAACAACCCCTGAGAGGGCGGCTGGTTCCCTTTAGGTAGGGCAGGCTAAGACTCCCAGTGCCTCCCAGGAAGAGCCCATAGGGGACTTCCAGGGAGGTTCCCGGGGCTAGGGCTGAGATGTTCAGCTGCCCATCGACTGACAACGTGGCCAATTTGTCCACCACAGTTAGCACCACGGTGTGAGGGATGGAGTCACTTAGCAGCATCTCTGCTGGGGTCTGCAGCCTGAGCTCCTCATGGCCCAGGACAAGTCTGACCTAGGGAGAGAGAGAGAGAGACAGTGAGGGAAGAGGAGAGCACCTTCAGTCTATCACTTCTCCATAAAAGCACAGAGAGCACCACACACTTGGGGTCCCCAGAGCAGAGGACTTAGGGTAAGGGCTCCTCATGGCACCCCTTTCTCCCTTCTGCTAACCCTTTACTTGATACCCATGCCCCAAAGCCCATCTATGCCAGGCCTGGCTGGGTGATGGGAACCCCAGTAAGAATCAGATATGGTCCCTGCCCACATGGAACTGATATATAGCAAGTTACCCTTGTAGAAATCCAACTCATGTTTTTTACTCGTTTCTTCTTTCTTTGGGTAAGAGGTACCAGAAAATCACTTGGAATTCAGAAAGATTCCCCTTCTGGAATAGTGGGCACCTGGGACTCCGCTGGTGAGTTCCCAAGTTGGTCACCAAGGGCAGCGAGGCCCACTCTTCAGGAACAGGGAGTTCAATCAGATACACAGTGCTTCGAAGGTTTAGGAGAGAAAAGCTCCTGCTCTGGGGTAGGAGGAGGGAAGAGGACATGGTTCTGGGTCCATGATAATGATACCAGAACTAGCTCTGGCATGGCACTCCCACAACCAGACAGAAGCCTGGAGGATGGCAAAAAATGGGAGCCGAGAGAGCAGAACACTGGGAATGATGACCTTGGGAATCCCAGTAAGGAACAGAGGTACTTAAGGTGGCATCATTGTACCTGACAGAGAACAACAGCTTCAGCAAAAGACTGTACCTGCCAGTCTTCAACAGTGACACCTTGTGGCAATGAGAAGCAATAGCAGTAGCAGCAGATTGATCAGGGAATTACAATGGGGTGTGGAAGCAGATGGATCCTCAAATTTGGACTGGGTAAGACCCAGAGTCCTGGTGTGGCATTGTGGGTTAATGCCTTGAACTGAAAAGTTGGTTTGAACCGCAGGTTGGTGGTTCCAGCTCACCAGTTATACAGGGTCGCAACCCACTCGAAGACACTTAACAACAACAATGAGAAGACCCAGAGGAGTCCCTAGGTGGCACTGGATTACTAATCCTTCTAATCGGAAGGTTAGATTTTCAAACCCACCCAGAAGAAACACCCAGGAAGACATACCTGGAGATCAGTTTGAAAGGTCCCAACCCTATTCTGCACAACAGGTTTGCCCTGAGTTGGAATCTACTCAACACCAACAACCACTGCTATCAACAGACTTCTCAAAACCACTAGAATTCTCAAAACTCTTCATGGTCAGGAGGAAGGCTCAAGAGGGAGCCAGAAAATGCCTGGCCAATAAAGCTTATGGTGACTTGAACAATGAAATGGGGAATTAGGAAATTTAAGAGAGCAGTGTGAATGCAGTGACTATCATCAATGGATCATGGGAATACAGGGTGATGTGCAGAGGGGCTGCTGGGAGCCCAGGAGAGGGAATCAAGCCCAGAGGAGTACCAGGGGACAACCTGAACAATGAAATGGGGAATTAGGAAATTTAAGAGAGCAGTCTGGATACAGTGACCATCATCAATGGATCATGGGAATACAGGGTGATATGCAGACGGGCTGCTGGGAGCCCAGGACAGGGAATCAAGCCCAGAGGAGCATCAGGGGACAACCCGTCCAGGCTGACTTCAAGGAGAGGCTGGAGTTCAGCAGGTGAGGGGAGAGGCCGGGTGAGGGATGTACCAGGCGGCAGGAACTGAAAGTACTTCATTGTGGTCAGAGCACAATCTGCCATGGTTGTGGTGAACCCTGAGCATGGAGAGAGCAGGAGGGCACAGCCAATTCACTTCACAGAAAGTCACTTTCAGGGATGTGGGTATTAGCCTTTTTGCAGGAGAGAACTTTGAGACTCTCTCCTGCAGGTCAAAGTGGAAGGTGAAAGTAACTCCCACTGAAAGTTCGAGAAGGTGTCCCTGGGTCCCCGGGATGTCACTGACCTGCAGGTGTCCGTCATGGAGCTGCAGCAGGAGGTGGTCAGCTGGACCTGCTGCCAGGAGTAGGAGGGCTTCGGGCTGGGGTGTGGAGAACTGCAGCTGTAGGTGGATGTCGGTCAAGGCCATGGCCACAGGTACCTCTAGGTGGTTCTCACCGAAGAAGGAAGCTGTGTGCAAGAGGAAGCTGTGGTCATGGCTCTGACTCTTGCCTGGAAGAAGCTGATGCTTCAGAGGTGGGTGAGTGGGCTGCAAGGAGGGGGCTCCATGCTGGTACAGCTTCCTGGTTCTCATACGTGGTTCTATTCTATTGACATCAGGCAGATCCCAGCTCTTCCTTGGTCCTGATACCTTGTGTCTGGACCAAATCTTGGCTCTCTGAAAGAGGCCAGAACCCAGCAATTCCTAGCAATTTAGGCCTCTTTCTTGGAAGTTCCTGGAGCCAGATGCTTCAGCCAGATGGGCTCTTCTCCTGGGGCTCAGTGGAGTCTCTGTCCTGGGTCTGGCCCCACCTTGGCTCAAAGGGAAACCTCACTGGTCTGATCACTTGGCCTGGGGTCACATCTCAAAGCAGAATCATTCCTATCCTAAACGGATCCCACTCAAATTCCTTCTAACTGTCCTTATGTGAGGGCTCCTGAATAGCACGTGCTGTGGTATACCCACCTCCATGGGCTGTCTGAGGTCATGGCTAGTGCCCAGTGGTCATGCTGAGATGGCAACCAATGCATCCATGCTCCTCTCTCAAGCCAGATTCCTAGCTACCCTTGGGCAGGTGGTATGTGTGTGTGTGGTGGCAACTGGTTGGCCTAAGTCCTCTAAGAAGCAAAGAATGGAGACCATGAGCAGTGCTAGACCCCAAATGGTCCCCCCCGCCCCCCATATTGCTTCCTGCTGTAGAGTTCTTAGTGGTTCCGGGTGAATGGTCAGATCTGGTCCCATTGTTTCCACTGAGGAGAAGAAGCCCAGGATGAGAACAGCTGAGTTCCTGCTTCTTCCAGGCCAAACCAGGGGCTGAAAGGGGTGGTGGTGGTGGTGGTGGTGGGGCAGTGTGTACTCGGCAGAACAAAGAGGGCCTCCCAGGGCAGCAGGCAACATTTGGGTTTGCACAGGGTCAGTGGCCTCTATATAAGGTCCCCTTTGGACTCCTTTTACACATTGCTACCTTAGGCAGTTTCCTGACACTAGCCTTCCTCAACCTCCAGCTTGCGGCCACACTTTCTGGTTTATTTCTTTTGCAAAGGCTGTTGTTGTGATTTGTCTTCAAGTGGACACTGAGTTACGCTGGCCCTGTGTGTCTTGAGTAGAACTGGTCCATACCTGTTTTCAAGGCTGAGACCTTTTGGAAGCAGATTGCCTGGTCTGTCTTCCGAGGTGCCTCTGGGTGGCTTTGAATTGCCAACCTTTAGGCTAGTTGTCAAGCACTTAGCTATATGTACCACCGGGGACTCTTTGGCCAAAGGTAATTTTGACTCTGTCCCCTAGACATCCAGGGCTGGAGGCAGACAGAAAAGGGTTAAGAAGGTGACTCATCTTTGTGGGGCTCTCCCTGAGCCTCATGTGAGTAAGCAAAGACTGATGGCTTTGATAGGGATGCTCTGGTCCCAGCCACACATGCTCTGGTCCCTGGCCAGCCTGAGCCAGCTGACAGCCGCCCAAGGAAGCAGCAACAGCGGCTTGTGTTTCTTTCTAAAGGGCAGAAACAACCACTGGGAGGGATGGCCAAGGCTGATAATCGTCTTCCTGGGGCTGAGCTCAAATCCCCTCTAGTTATCTCTCACCAACACCTGCTGGCAACACCAGAACCCTGCCTGGAAAGCTAACCCTGTCTGGAAATCAAATTTGAACTGCAAAACTCTCTCGGTGCCAAGGAGGAACAGAGCAAGGAACTGGCGGGTGGCAGGCACCTACAGGAGAGTCTTATCTGCAGGACATTGATTCTTAAGACGAAACCACAGCACACTAAGTGTGGTCAGCCACAGTACAGAGACTAGGGACACGTGGCCCCTGCAAGATGGAACAGCCCCACCCCCAGCACACACACAGTGGGGGGTTGAAGCAGACTCACAGCAGCTGGCTGATTGTTAAATCTTCAGGAACTCTGTGAATCAGGTGATATTGCCCAAGGTAGACTATTTATACCACAGAAAGAGACCAACACTATATACCAGGCTCCCCTTCCCACTGCTGGAGTGAACCCACCTACCCAGGCACACTCCCCTCCACTAAACTGTATAGAAACCCTCGAAGCATGGCCAAGTTCAGGGCTCTGAAGTTCATGGCCACCCAAATCCCTGATTGGAGAGCGGCAGACTTTTGAGCCTAGTTCTCCAGGCCAAGGTAGGAGGCTGGCAGGAAGCAGAGTGACTTTCCAGAGAGCTGGGGTCTGAATGGGCCCATTGAGGGGCTGGGCCCTGCTGTTTCCTGTGGGGCTGGGCGGGAAAGGGCTCACACAGGCTGCCTTGTGCTGCTGTGAGCATGCAGGCCAGGCAGCCCCTTGATCCCAAAAGACGGCTCTGATGCCTCCCTGGACTGGGCTTCGGAAACTCTGACATGGCCAATCCCCCCACTCTCCCCCCAACCTCCTGGACTCCTCCTTTTGCCTCTCTTTCTGGCTCCTCAGACTGCAGTTGCAAGAATCCAGAATCCTCTCCTGAGAGTGGTGACTATAGAGAGGGCACAGGACAGAGAAGCTATGAACCAGAAGTCAATCCCAGAGGGCTTCCTGGGAGAGGTGACGGTGGGGCAGAGGGGCAGAGAGGGCGGAGAATGGAAAGTCTCAGAAGAGGGCAGTGAGGCTGAGTGAGAAATTGGCAGGGGGCACAGGGAGGACTCCCTTGAGTGGGCAGGGGAGGACTTCTGCCCCCTCGCCCACCGAAGGCTCAGGACAACTTGAAGGCAGAGGAGTAGAGGGGAAAGTAGCATGAGCCAAGCTAGGCTTTGTTGTTGTTGTTAAGTGCCATCAAGTCGGTACTGACTCATAGTGACCCTGTGTAGGGTTTCTGAGGAGCGGATGGTGAGTTTGAACTGCTGACCTTGTGGTTCAAACTGACCTTGCTGTCCACTGTATTAACCCACAGCTTAGTGGTCTGGTTTTGGGGGGACTCGGGGAGTGAGGAACAGTGCAGGATGGAGACCCGTTCCTGACTCTCCAGGGTTAGAAAGACCCATGGTTCATCACACCACCAGGACAGGAGAAGGGGCCTAGTTTGGGCCTCAGTGTTACCATTCTGTATAATGGGTTCATTATACATACCTCTTTCTTCTCCTGTCTATACGAATTAGTCCTGGAGATCTCTTCCAGGAAAGGCATCTGCTTTTAAATATGGCTGTGCAGAGGCTAAATGGTGTGGACTGCCTGGGTAGCAGGAAGCCCTTTGGAATGGTTGGTGCAAGATGCCCCAAGGGCCCTGGGGTGGGGTCAGAAAGAGTGCCAGCATGCCTGGGTACACAGTGGATAGGGCTGTGAACATGTGTATTTGCATGTGTGTGCAAGTGTGTGGGTGGCTGGTGGGTGTGCGTTTTGGGTTTGCGTAAGGCTGTGTGTTTGTGTGCGCGCGCGTGTGGGCTGGGAGCTGCCAGGACAGAGCAGTAATTGTGCCCAGGCCCATCCTGCCCCTCAGTGCCCGCCTGCCGTTACTTGGTGGGGCCTGGCTCCATGAAAGGGCTGTGTGTTCTTGGAGGGTTCCTGGCTCCCATATAAGAGGTTTGCTGAAGGTGGAGACGTCTCCCAGCTTCCTACCCTTTCTCCCCTTGAACAGGGCACTGCTGTCTGGGTCCCAGGGTGGGGCAACTCCATCCTTTTCCTGAGACCTAGGGTTGGGGGCACAGGAAAAGCTTGTGTCCTCCCTTCCCTGTCAACACCATTTTTCAATGGGGAGATGGGCTCAGACGGGGTGAAGCCTAAGTCAATGACCCTCAGCAAGACGCCTGCCAGCTTCCGGCTTCTTAGGGGACATTCCTAGAGTGTGTCCATGGGGTCCTGGCCTTGCCCCCGGAGGCCCCAAGCATGTGGCTTACTCCACTGTAATGTCCGAACCTCTGCCTGTTAGCAGGTTCTTGGGAAAAGGGGTCCTCATGCTTGGAGCACCTTTGCCCATTGGTCCCCTCACCCTTCAAAGGCCAGAGGTAGGTCTCAAGCACAGGTACTTGTCCAATCTGGGGGGCTGACCATTTGGACTGTGCTTCCCTCATGTCCCCTTTGCTTCCTATCTCTGTCTTGGTCCTCCATGGGTATCCCTGCCCCTTCCTGGCTATTCTTAGGAGCACCACAGGCCTGGGACCTCTTGCCTCCTCAGCTCTTGGTCTCCCACTCCTTGGGTGCTAAGTCCACAATTTCAAAAGTTCCGTACAGCCCATGCCTGCAGTCGGGAGCTCAGCTTTCGCTCTGCAGACAAGTACACTGAAGTTCCCGAGGAGAAGCAAGTGGACAAGCAGAAGGAGGGCTGCCATCCCAGGCCCTGCCACCTGCCTGATGCCCATTCACTTAGGCACCCCACCCCACTCCCTGGCAATCTAACCATTTGCTCAGGTCCTGCTGCATTCCTGTTTGCCTGGGGGCAGTCAGGCGGGCCCGCAGCCAGCATGCGTCATGGGCAACAGTAGCATTCCTGGGTGTCTGCTGCTGTCTGACTTTATAAGGGAGAAAATCTGGGAACCCAGAGCTGCCCCGGTGGGATGATGAGTGAGGAGTACCCAGGCGTACAGCTGAGGCCCGGGCTGGGAGACCTGGGCACGCTGTATGTGGCGGAAGTCACTCAGTGCTACCAAGATGGGGCAGGAGGTAAGAGGTAGATGAGGAGAGAAGAGAGGGTCCTCATTCACTCATTCCCACATATAATAATGCAGAGAGAGAGATGGAAAGGGAGAACCAACCAACCGAAAAAGAGATTTAAGCTAAGAATGAGGAATAAAAAGTGCTCTCATCCACAAAGACTGAACCCAGGGATACAGCCCAAGCCTGAGGAAGGAAATGAAGGAGGGGGAAAAAATGACAGAGAAGGTGGGATGTTGGCAGTAAACCTACTGCTGTGGATAGGAGGGGAGAGGAGAAGAGAGTACCCAGTCAGCAAGGCAGGGAGGACAAAGGTCCTGCTCTTGAAGTTCTCTACCACAGCCCCTGGGGGGTCCGGCACCAGAGGTGGCAGCTCCTGGCTTCATGTCTGGGCAGGTAGAAGTGAGGCGGGGAGAGTCTTCCTGCCAAGGGAATCTGAGGAGGTTGGGGGTGGAGTGCTCTGGGAGGGTCTAGGCAGGGATGAAGGGTTCTCTGTCCCCCTCATGGATGTGTGCATGGTGGCCCACTAGGGGCTGAATGCCAGTCCTGTGTGAGAGCAGGGTGGTCAGGTGGCCAAGCAGCATCCCGGGCCTCCCCAAGGTCACCCAGACTCTCCAGACCTCAGGCCAGATCCTCTCTAAGGGATTTGCTTTCTCTATGCCAGCTCTGTTGCTTGGGACCCTTTGAGGTGGCTGGAAAGTTCTCTCTGATTTAGAACCAGAGCTACACAGTGGCCCCAGAGCCTGCCGGACTAAAGCTCTGTGCACTGCCTGCTGCCCTTTAGGACTGATTTGAGAACTTGGCCCTGGGGAGAATGTCCCCAATGGGCAGCACGCAGGCGAGCTTGAGTACACGTGTGTGCAGGAGCATAGGTAAGTGTCAGTCATGTCATGTGTGCACATGCAGCGTGTCTGCGTGATGTGCTAGGGAGTGTGGGCATGTGGTGCGTGGGGTCTCCAGTTTGGTTCTAGACAATGACTAAAGGCCTCCTCCAAACCACATCTGCCTCCTTGGCTCCCTGGACCAGGCAGAAGCTGTCCCTTCTTGTATCTCTTCCTCACCATACCCTCCACAAAGCGCAGCCATCCCAAACCTACCCCTAATCATGTTCTCCTCCCTTGTTCACTCATTTGTGGGCACTTCCATCCATTCATGGGCCACCCAAACTGGAAACGAGGTATCATCTCTGATGACTCCCCTTTCTTCACAGTCAGGAGGTCATCATGGCTTGCAGTCCCTACCTATCACCTGCTTGGGGAGCTACCTTTCTCATGGCCTGCCACCCTTGTCTCCTGGCTACCACCATCGCTTGTCAGGGCAGCTGCAGTAGACGTCTCATGATCTCCAACCTCCAATCTTCCTTCTGCCCATTGTCCACCAGGGAGAAAGGTGTACAGCCTCAGAAACCCTATGCAGGGTCACTGTGAGTTGGAACTGACTCCAAGGCAATTAACAACATTCGCCACCAGAAATGAGAAGTAGTTCAAGGCAACAAGGTGGCCCCTCAGTGCTCCCTTAGAAGAAAATCTAGGCTCTAGAACATGGCACAATCAGTGCTGTCTGGTTCTGTCCACCCTTCTAACCTCATTTCTCTCACCCCAAGTTCCCAATACGCACCATTTCTCCAAACAGGGCTATGTTCTTCAGCCTCCAGCCCCCTGCAACATGCTGCTCCCTCTGCCTGAACACCGCCCCGTTCTCCTCCACCCAGCATCTCATCCTTTTCTCACTTCAGATATCTTCTAGCCCCATTCCCACCAGCCAATGTTAGGCCCCTGCCTCCACGCTCCTGCAGCATCTTAGTGGTTTTTCATCCAAGTATGACAACGTATGCAGGGCACCATCTTGTCATTGTCTATGGGTTTTGTGGGTGTGTGTCTCCTCTAGGAGACGGTGCACTCACTGAGTAGGTGGGGGATGGGGGTGGCGGGAGACTCTGCCTGACCAGAGTAGATGCCCAGCAAATACTATTAGAATGGACAAGTCAGTGGAAGGTCAGCCCCGGCCTTGAACCCCAGCTATAGAGGGGGCCCAGGGAACAGACTTCAGCTCAAACCAAAGGGACAAGATACCTGCTCAGCAGTGACCTGGGGTCATGAGCGCTGAGGCTAGATGGCTTCTCAGTTGCCAAGGCAGCAGCATGGGAGTTGCTCACTGCCTGCAGGTCCCTAGCTCTCCTGCCTCCCTGATTCTACACTTGGATTCTACCACCTAGGGCCATCCTACTGGGCCACTAAGTACGTGCTCCTGAAGCTGCAGTTTGACATTAGTCGATAGATTACTTGATGACAGTATTGACAACAGCAGATGAGTCAGTCACACAGAACCTAAAAGAACGTCCACCTTGCTCTCAGGCGATGATGCCTCAGCCAGTAGGGTACAAAGTAGGGGAACACCAGACATGGAAGTGTTTAGGGGCAGATGGCTTCTCAGCTAAAGTCTGCAGAACCTCTGCTGGGGGGCCGGGGTGGGGTCTGCATCCCTTTTTGAGTGATTAGACTCACATTTAGGGTTTGGGTGTCTTTCTGGGGTAGTTAGGACAGGAAAACAATTTCCCCAGCTATTGACTGAGCTCTGGTCCAGTTATGGGCCCTAGCTACTGGCCCTCTGACCAAATGCCTGAGCCACCTGTCTGGAAGGGCACCATTTCTGATTTAGGGATTCTCTCTGGAAGGTGGAGAGGAAGCAGGCGGTAGGTGGGGCGGTAGGTGCTGAACATGAGGGTGAGTGGGGAGAAGGGCTGGTGTCTGGGCTTCCAGCCACTCGTCCCAGCCCTGGGGCCACGTGGGGTGCAGAGGAAGCAGGAGGGAAAATGAGAGGTTTTGCTGGAAGAGGCAGCCCACAGAGTCCAGCCAGGCCGGAGGGGTAAGAGGAGGAGGAATGGGGGGGGCCCTCAATGGAGTCTTTGTGGAAGCTCTACTGCTCTCCAGGCCTAAGGCAAGGAGGGGTGGGGCTGCTGTGGGTGGGGTGCGATTCCAAGAGGCTTTTCCCTGCCTTATAATTTTCCTCTTGTACAGGAGATGGGTGGATTTCCAGGCCCTAGAGGAGATGGGGACCCTCCCTTTAATGGTCCTGGGCTGGAGTAGAGTCTCTAGCAGGGAAGAGACAGAATAAGGGGTCCTCACCCAGCACTGGGTCTGCTCTAATCCCTATTCCCAGCAGGGGACCCTGTGAGGAATCTCTCATGTCACAGGTGAGGAAACTGAGGCTCAAACAAGCAGTCCCCTGGGCTTCATGGGGTGAAGAGTGGCAGAACTGGGACTCAAGTCCTGGTGGGTCTGACTCAGAGCTGGGGCTGTGGGTGTTAAAGAGGGGCCTGTGCTATGTGGGAGTCTGCACACAGAGCAAGGGTGGGGGCTTGGTGGCTGCGTGTGAATCGGAAGTGGAGCATCTGCCCAGGGCTGATGGCTCCAGCGGGAGGAGGGTGTGAGAGCTGGCTTCCTGCCTGGGGCTCTTTCCTTTCTTGTCCCTGGGGCTCCCTCAGTTAGGGTTGGGGTGAAGGTGGGAGGGAGAGAGGGAGGGAGGGAAAAGCATCTGCTTTCGATGGGCGGTTTGGCAGCCTCAGCCTCTTCCGTGTAGCTGGCTGGGGTCCGGCTTGAGGCCGGCCTGACTAGGGAGAGACCTTCTTCTGGTGCTTGGCTGGGGGTAGCATATTCCAGAAATCAGCAAAAAGTGCTAGTCCCTGGGATTGGGGGCCTGGAGGCCAGGGCAGAGGGCAGAGAGGTGGGGGTCTGGGCTCTGTCCAGGGTGGGCAAGCCTGCCCCTAGGAGTCTGATGACCAGGCTCTCCTGGGTATAGTCCAGAGCTGGGAAACCTCTTGCTCATCTCCAAGTCTGGCCCCAGTTTGGGGACAAGAAACCGCTAAGGGCAGGACCGCTGGGGAGGTATCCCAGGGCTTCCTGCAGCCTGGTAGGCTGGGCTCGGAGACAGTGAGTATGTGAGCTGGGGGTGGGGGAGGGCAGTGGAAGCAATGACTGTTGGTCTGGACAGAGGCCTGCATTGGACGGCCAGCGGCCCCGTTTGGTGCTGACAGGCTGCATGTGTCTTGGAGAAGACCCTGCTGCCTCTGGGACTCAATTCCCCCACATGAGACACAGGGGAGAGGGGTGGGACTACCCTACCAACAGAAGTCCCATGTCCAGGAGACTGAGGCAAACACCTCCCAACACACGCATACACACTTCACTCAGAGCCAAATGCTCGTATGTGCTCTCTGGCCTCAGTTTCCCCATTTGTGAATGGGAACCTGGAAGGGGAGATTGACACATGCCAGGCCCCTAGCCAACCAAGCCCAGCAGGAAGTAGCTGGAAGAAAGGTGTGGTCAGTAGAGTCGGTACAACACAGCTACCTCTGGCCTAAATGGCTTTAGTCTTCCTGGTTAACCTGGAAGTGCTTGGGGAGGAAACGTCAATATCTAGGAGAATAATGGATCAAATGCTAGTGACACTTGGCTACACCAGGACTCCTGGCTCCGTCGGGACTTTTAATTGGGCAGTGCTGTCTGGCCACAGGCAACAGAGTAGCAGATCCCTGGCATTGGCCGTGTGTTTCAGCAGGGGCTAGGGACCTGAGAAAAGGACATGGCCAGAAGGTCCTCTGCCCTCCATGACAAGGACCTCCGAGATCTACAGACTGAGACCTCCCTGCCTGGGTAGACCTGGCCCCTCCTCAAACAGGTTCCTACTGCCTTGCACACTCACCTGCCTAACTCCTAGGATGCTTGTGGCCCCATGCCACACTCTCTGTAGCCCACTTCTCTCAGACACTGATTCTGGTGAAGGCACCTACCTCTGTCTCCAGCACCCACTTTCCAGGGCTCTGGGCTGACCCATCGGTGTTCCCTGGACATTTACAACACTAGGGACCTCCAGAGAAACCCCCAATCCAACCTCTCAGAAACCAGACTCAGCATCATCCCTCCCTGAGTCCCAGTGAAGTGCCCCCCCAATGCTGGGTAGAAATCTGAGAGGCATTCTGGATTCCTCTCTTCCTCCACCCTGCAGCCAACTAATCATCCTGTCCAATCAACCTCCCCCTTAAGTTCTTCAAAGTGCCCCTGCTTCTCTCATCTCTGTGCTGTCCCACACAGCAGATCCCCACTCTCCCTTGCCTGGTTTGATGAATTCCCGGTCTCTTTTTGCAAACAGCAGCCAGCATTAACCTGCCACACTAGAAGTCACTCAATCACCCTGCCTGGAAGTCTTCAGTGGCTCCCCACTGCCCCAGAATTAAGCCTCACCCACTAGCATAGTTCTGAATGCCCCAGGTGACCTCACTCCTGCGCCTCACCTCCTATGCCCACCCACATGCCAGCCTCACCAGAACATGGGCTGCTCTCCACCCTCACCTGATAGATTCCTGCTCCCTAGCCTTTGCTCAGGCTGGGCCTTCTGCCTATGAAATGCCCTCATGCTCCTTCAAGGATGATGTCTTTCCTGACTCTTCCTGTAGCCCATAGTGCCTTCTTTGCATGTGGAGTACCAAGACCTGAAATGTGGAGAGCTGTGTTATTGTACCTCTATTCATTAATACTGGGAGCTTCGGGGACCATGTTGGTCCAGTTTGGTGAAGGGAGATAGGAAGAAAAGAGGGAGGGACCACAAGGGCCTGGGGAAGGAGTCACATGTCACCAGGTGACCTGGCTGGGGTGGGAGTCGGATGCTACATCTAGGAACTTGATGCTCCTTTCCCCTCCAGAGGCAGGGCGCTGGACACAATGGCCCAGGGAAAGGTGGGATAGAAGACTGCCCCAACCAGGGGAGTGCTTTTCTTGGTCTGTGGTGAGAGTCTGGTGCTTGTTTTTAAAGAAAACAGAATCAGAGCCCCTATTTATAGCTGGAGGCCTCGGTCACAGACAGGAGGAGGATGGGACTGAGGCTGTGCAGGCTCCCACTCTGCTCCAGCAGGGGCTGGGGGGGCCATTCCCAGGCCCCCTGTCCCCCTGTCTCCCTTTCTCAGTCCCCAAGGAAGTGCCTGTGGGATCTTGACATTCCCTGGGACAGGATGTAGCCTTCTTTGTGGGGGGGGGGGAGGACTTGTGTAAGGGGGATGGAAAATTTTCTCCCAGGATTGGTCTCTTGAGGCCCAGAAGTCCCTTATGGGACTGGGTGGAGGTGAGGGCCTGTTATGTCTACTGAGAAGGCAGAGCAGGACCTGGGGTGAGGGTGAGGTCCCAGTTGTAGAGGGAGAGACCCAGACTGCCACAGGCAGTGTGTAACGGACTGAGGAAATGAGGAAAGAGCAAGACCAGACAGACAGGGGGGACAGAGCTAGAAAGACAAGGATGGGGGAGACAGAGACAGAGTCAGGATAGGAGAGACAGAGAGACAGGAACAGGGGAGAGAGAAATGGGAGAGATTGAGAGAGAGGGATGAAGGAAGTAGAGACTGAAGGAGACATGACTCTTCATGTCTGCGTCCAGTTGATAGTATGGGTGAAGAGGGAGAGAGCAGGGGGAGATCTGAAGTGGGGGGTCTCTGTCCCATAGGAGGTCTTCATGGTACTGAATACAGTGTGGTCAGAGTCTGACTAGGCTTCAGGTGGGACATTAGGCATCTCTGTAACCTTCACTCCAGAAGCCCAGGTCTGGCAATGTTGGTGGTGATGGGGGGGCTAGGTCCACTGGAGGCAGGGCTGACACACATGGGCTCTATCACCAAAATCCCTGACAAATTGGGCAGAGGGAGCAGGTCTAGGATTCCTGGGGTCAGGTCTCTAGCTTGTTATGGGGTGAGTTTCCCAGGCCTGGCTCATACCTGCTGCCAGTCTCTGTTCGAACCCCCTCTTGGCTGTGCCTGCTGGGGGCAGTGGGGTGGCTGCAGAGCTGTGGCATGTGTCATGGAGACACAGCCACAACCGGTGACTCAGACAGTTAAAAAAAGGAACAGCTCCAAGCAGTGACTCAATTGGCTTTGGAGGGGCTGGGTGGGTCTGGCTGGTATGAAATGGGGTGGTCTGGGTTTATTTTTGGCAGGCCAGGGCTGAGGCCAGGGGGTGGAAGATGGGAACCGGGGGTGGGGAGGAATCACCACTCTCAGCCAGGGAGAGCTGAGGGCTCTGTGCCAACTTAAGGAAGCGGATTTTCAATGCCAGGGAGCCCCAGCAAGCTAGACTGTCAGTGCCTCTCCAGGCCCAATATGCCTTGCTGTGTGGCCCAGGCTCTCTCTGGATAGAAGCAGAGTCCCCTGTCCTGTCTCCAAGACGTTTGGGTTCAGAATTTTAGAGATGACACTGGAGATTGAAAATTCTACTCAGAGGGCCCAGAGAGGGATAAGGGTTTGCCCAAAGTCCCACAGCAGAGCCAGGTACCCCTAGCTACGGCTGCTGTCACACAACCGTTAGAGGAACAGGCCCCCATCTGAGCACCCGCCCTTGGAGGGGCTCATCTGGGCTTCAGATAGAAAGCTGGAAACACATGGGTCCCAGAAGTGTGGAGATTGAGCCTCAGATGGGGGCAGGCACCTGGGTTCTATTAGTGTACATCTGGGGCACCAGCCAGGCCCTGCCCATTAGTCTGTTGAGACTATGGAGGTGAAGGCAGAGGGTGCCCACACACTAGGATCTAAACCTGGGGACCCAGGCTCTGGTCAACTTCCTTACTTCAGAGCATCCTTCCAGGTGGCTCTGCCCCAGGCTGCTCTCTGCTTCTGCAGCTACCTCCTCAGACTCAGCTCCCCTCCCCTCCCTTGCTCTCATACATCATCAGCTCCAAGAGCACAGAGGTCCCTTACCCCGCTCTGTCTGCATTTCTGCTCCATGTGAGGCAGTCACCACTGCTTAATGACTAGCCCTATGGTAGCTCCGGTAGTTGAGTCACCTGACATCACCGGGTCCTGGCCTTCAGCCCTAGCTCCAGAAAGGGGCCCTTGAGGGGCTGGCAGAGAGCAGGGCAACCTGTGGGCAGTACAGCTGGGTTGGCGAAAGACAACCGTCCAGGCTCCCCCTTCCATAAAAAGGTCTGTGCATTCTCTTCCTCCTACCTACTTGCTTTTTGGGATAGGGTCTGAGTTTCATTTGTTCATTCATTCAATACACACTTATTGATTCCTGCTGTGTGCTAGGCTCAGCGATTTCCAGCTGAGGGGCTATTAGACGCTTTGGGGAAACAGACCCTTTCTCCATGTAATGGGAGAGGTGTGTGGGCCTCAGCAGGCTAGCCAGACAGATGGAGAAGCTCAACCTCCTCCCCTCTCCCCCCACCCTTTTCTGAAGGGCACCGGGTGGGTGGAGAGTGGCTGGGGCCCAGTCCACCTTGTCTATATTACTTTGTCTCACACAGACCCTCTCAGAGGGCCACTGTGTCTAATTCTCTACCTTGGAACCTTTTTCAAACATTTCAAAGCAGGGAGTCCCCATACTGTTGGCTCTGCCCCAGCACAGGAGCCAGCAGGTACAGAGCACGTAGTTCAGGCAGAGCGTCATATAACAATCTTGTTTATTCCTCAATACCCACAGAAGACAGGACTATTTATCCTTAATTTGGAGAGAAGGAAAAGAGCTCTGGTGGAGCAATGGTTAAGCACTTAACTGCTAAAGGAAAGGTTGGAACCCGCCAGAAGCTCCTTGGAAGAAAGATGTAGCAGTCTGTTTCAGCAAAGATGACAGCTACGGAAGCCCTATGGGGCCATTTTCCTCTGTCCTGTACGGGCACTACGAACTGGAATTGACTTGATAGCAATGGAGTTTTAGAGAGAAGAAATTGAGGCTCAGAGTCACTTGCTCAAGGGCACACAGCTGGCCAGTGGCGGCACTGAAACTGAATCCCAGGGTCTTGAACTCGGCTCTTCACCATTATACTTCCACCCTGCTCCCCCATCTGCGAGCTGAGGACTCAAAGGCGGGAGAAGTGAGGTCTGAGTCAGGACTCAGGGATGGGGGTAGAGGTTCACGCTTAGCTGCTCTGAGACACCCAAAAAGGGTGATCTGTCCCTTTCCTGACCAGTGTGGAAAGAGAGAGAGTGTGTATGTGTGTGTCTGGGCCTGATGCCTGCCTCTCTGGCCAGCCTCCAGCTGCAGGAGAGCCGGCTGGGCCCCAGCTGCTGCGCACAAGGAAAGGGGTTGGGGAGGGGCCAGTGTCGTGGGAATCAGCATCCTGGGACAACCGATATTTATAGCTGCCCTCTCCTGCCATGTGGGTGGAGGAAGGGGTAACTCCTAGGTGGGAACGGAAGTTGCTCTCCTCAACCCCCTCTACCTCCCCAGCGGTGAAGCAGAGGCCTTGCCATGATGGTGAAGCCAGGCCATGTCCAAATAAGGGGTTTCCTGGGGAACTTCTGGCTCAGGTGCTGGACACCAGGTTTCTGAGCAGCACTGTGTGCACGTGCACACATATCTACTAGGTGACAGTGTGAGGACACTCATGAGCCAGAGGACGGAGGCCGAGGAGAGAAAGGCCTGTCTGAGAGGAAGGTAGCTCCCAGGAGAAAGGCAAAACTGAATGGTTGGAAAAGGCTCTGGGGAATGGGACTGGAGTGAAACTTAGAAGGATGGGGAGAAAGAAGGAAGGAAAGCCAGTTGCAGGGGACAGCTTAAGCAATGGTGGAAGCGTGCTAAGGGTTACAGATGGTTCTCCGATGCCCAGCTTGTGGTCCAGGGTGATAGACAGCACAGTAATGGTGCCTTTGGGCCTGCACGTGGGGGTACCACGAAGCTCTTGCCCACTTGGATGCTCAGGAATGTCCCATCTGGTAGCAGGAAGGGCAGGGTGGGATGGTGGGGCTGGAGAGACTGTAGCAGCCCCAGATCTGGACATTGTTGTTGTTGTTGTTGTTAAGTGCTGTTTGAGTTGGTTCCGACCCGTAGTGACCCTGTTAGGGTTTCCGAGGAGCAGTTCCGAGGAACTGCCGACCTTGCAGTTCAAATAGCTTTGCAGTCTGGCACATTAACCCACAGCGCCACACCAGGACTCTAGGAAGCTGAAATTGTGCTCTGCCCCCTGCCCTCAGACCTTGCCCCACCTAGGGAAGACATGTTCCAGGGGGTTTTGACATCGATCTTGATTTGGATTCCTTTAAAGTCAGGAAGTTCTTCCTTGTATCTCACATGCTCTCAATTGAGTTCAACTCAAAGAAGTTCCCTGGTTTTTAACTTTTTTTTTTTTAAAGCCACAGAACCCTTTATCAAAACTACATTTTATACCCAGGAGACATCAAGGCAAGTGGTTGGGTCCCCTCAGAGCAAATCCTCTTCCAAGACTAAGACTTAATGGAAATACACGCTCTGATTGGTGAACACATTCATCAGCGATTAGAGGAAGTGAGGGAAAACAGCAACGAAGCTGCAAGCTAAGCCCTACAGCATTCAATAGACTCCTGTGAACCC
>NW_006408610.1:2574451-2591194 GCF_000296735.1 Chrysochloris asiatica | reverse complement strand
AGGGTATATCCTTTGGTTGGTTGATGATGCATGGAGGGGATTTAACCATGGCAATGAAACCATATACAATAGGATGAATGTAAAACTAATGTTCTCCCATGTAAACTATCACATAATTCACAATAAAACATTAAAAAAACAAATAAGCAAACTACATTTTACTCAAAATCCCAATCTATAAACATGTTCATAAAATGGCTATGTGTGAATTAGGGTGTGGCAGGCATTCCCTATTCCAAGTTCAGCCGCATTCATGTGTAAAGCTGTGGAAAACCCGGGGCACCTCAGGACATACTGTGAAAATCTCTGCTTGGCTCAGTGATGTCTGTGCCCCTCTGTGGACCCAGCCCTAACTAAACTCAGCAGGGTGGTGGAGACCCCTAAAGAATGTCTGTCCTAGGGTAGCTGCTGATCCTGTGGGCAAGACGTTGACCCCAAACCAGGGTTCAAGGATGAAGGGCAGGAAGGCATGCCACCAGTTTGCTATGAGACTCCAGCTGGTTCTGGGCCCTGTTCCTTTGAACCATGGGAGGTGGGTGGGGATGGGGGTGGGGATGGGGTCTCTACAGTATGGTTGGGAGGGAAGGCAGCCTTTCTGGTGCCCCATGGCTGGTAAGCCATGAGACACAGGCTGAAACGGTTTAGCAGAACTCAACTAATGTACACCAGAGTTGGCAAGCTGGGAGGAGGCCCAGGCGTGGGCAGAAGTTGAGCGGGAAGAAGGAATAGTCAACAGGATAAGCACTGTGCCTGGCTGAGTGTATCCGTGCCACTTTCAGAATGTGGGTGAACCACCCCAACTAGCCGGCAAGCTACCACCTTCCATCTGAAACTTCTGTCTGAGGAGAGGTGGGAGCTTTCTTAAAGAGATATGCGTATACTTTCAGAACTGGGGAGAGGCAGGGGTGGCACCCACTGGGGGCAGGTATAGGAATACAGGGGCAGATCTGAAGCCCTCAAGTAGAGTCACTGAGCTTGAAGACCTGCCTCTTTCTTGCTGGGGAGATTAAGTCTCACTACTGATGTGCTCTAGGAAAGTCAGCTGTTGTTGGGGTGAATGTGAACATCATGCGTACCCAAAAGCAAGTCCCTGATTTTCTCTGAGCTTCAGTTTCTTCATCTGTAAAATGGGGATGTTTCCTGATTGCAGGGGTGCTGTGATGCTGCAGGACAACCCGAGTAGTGTCCACCTTGGTGTGCCTCTAGGGGCAGGAGTTCAGTTATAATGTAGCTCCAGTCTCTCCCCAGCTCTGGTACTGTAGTGATTATGAGTCGGGCTGCTAACCCTAAGGACAGCAGTTCGAAACTGGGAGTTCCCAGCTGTTCCATGGGAGAAAGATGAGGCTTTCTGCTCCTGTAAAGATCTACAGCCTCAGAAACCCTGTACAGAGTCACTATGAGTCAGAACCAACTCCACAGCACATAACCACCACCACCAGTCTCTCCTCTGTTTGAAAGAAGAGAACTAGAAAGTTCTCCCCAGAGAGAATCAAGTACAAAATTGCACATACAACTTCCGGAGTTTAAGGAGTAATTTAAGGAATCCCTGGGT
This sequence comes from Chrysochloris asiatica, assembly GCF_000296735.1. NCBI lineage: Eukaryota > Metazoa > Chordata > Mammalia > Afrosoricida > Chrysochloridae > Chrysochloris > Chrysochloris asiatica. Next base: position 2,589,642 of record NW_006408610.1, on the reverse strand, counting down.
GGTACAAAACAGTTAAACACTTGACTTCTAGCCTAAAGGTTAGAGTTTGAACTCACCCAGCGGCACCTAGGAAGATGGGCTTGGCATTCTGCTTCAGAAAGGCCACAGCCTTGAAAACCCTGTGGTCAGCTCTTCTCGGCTCACGTGGGGTTGCCAGAATCAGAATGGATTTAGCAGCGGTTAACAACAACAGTAATTTTGAAACCCACCCTAAGCCTGTGCCTGCAGAGTCCTAACTCTAGAAGATCTATAGAACTGGATATACAATGGGGCAGGGTATGTTGGAGGGGAACTAGATGGAGCAAGGAGTTGGGGAAGGGATGGTGAAGGGGCAAAGGGATCAGATACTAGTACCACCAGCCACAGCATCACCCTTCACTGGCTCCAGGCATCAAATAGGAGCCGCAGCCGAGTGCCCGCACCTCACCCTCACCCTGCTCTGACCTCCCCTCCAAGCACCTCCTAGTCTCACAGACCTGGACAGTCTGTGAGAGCATCTGTGCACAGTCTGTGCGTACTCTATACTTCTGTGCGCCCCATGTCTGTGTGTGCTAGTGAGTGTGTATGATAGGCTAGTTCTACCTCCTCTCCCCGTCCTCCCCCTACTGGGCAGCATGGCACAGTTCCCTGATAGAGCCTATACACTTCCTTTGCAGGCTCCACACCAGCCCCACTCCCCCATTGCCAGCAGCCTGGCCCACCTGGTGAGGCCCCCTTCCTGGTCCCCCAGGCAGGCAGTACTGAAAGGCCCTTCTTGTCCTGCCTGGGTGGGCGGGTGGACATTGGGGGTGGTGTGTGTGTGTGTGTGTGAGTTTTCTTGGTTCTGAAACAGCTTTTCCAGAGTCTGGGTGGGCTGAATCAAAACACACACATACACACACAGAATTTGCCCATAGTACCATAAATCTACTGCTTCACAGTGACCCTATAGGACTCTATAGGATTCTGAAACTGTAAATCCTTATGGAAGGAGTCAAGTTTCTCTCTCCCAAAGAGCCAGTGGTGGGTTCAAACCAATGACCTTTCAGTTAGCAGCCTGACACTTACTCCACAGCACTACCAGGGTTCCCCACAGTACCACTGTTGTTAAGTGCGGTTGAGTTGGTTCTGACTCATAGGGACCCATTATAAGGTTTCTGAAGAGTGGCTAGTGAGTTTGAACCTCCAACCTTGTGGTTCAAACCAACCTTCTAGTTGGATGCTTATCCTGTAGCACCACACCAATTTCCTCCAAGCCACTCTCAGAGGCAGCATAATCAAGCCTGGTTCAGTTCTTAGTACCTGCAGGATACCCCATCAGTTCAGTGCTCCCCACCTGAGTCCTCACAGTCTGCATTTTAAAGTCAGAGATGCCAGGGAAGGAAAGAGGTGTAGGAGCCACTGTCCCTGCCTGCTCTGTGGCCAGTATCACCTCCCAGTTTAGGTTATGTTATTCCCCATGTCTGGAATATCTTCCTTCTCTTTTTTGCCTATCCTTTAAGGATCAGCTCAAACCCACTCTCCTCCATGGCTTGTCTTTCTGCTGAAGGCTTCCTATAGGGGCTAGAAAGGCCACCACCACTCTAACTAACCCACACTACCACAGGCTCAGAGCTCTACCAGAGCAGGGCTGGGGGCTCTTTCTGGACAGCTGGGATTCTCTGTGGGAGTTAGAGTGCTTTTCTTCTCTGGGACCTCAGTTTCCTTGTCTGTACAATAGGAAGATTGGCCCAGATGGCCTCCAAGGGCACTTGACTCCTAGGCACCATGACCTAGATGCTCTGGAATGTTAATGAGCACAGGGAATCATTCCACTCTGGGGGTAGGGCCTGCCCCTATTGCAGAGACCTGGGCAGGGAGCTGGGTCAAGGGTGGGGATGGAGCTAGGTTGTTGGAGGGGAGCGCTGCCTGGATGGTGGTGGTGTACTGTGGAGTCAGTTCTGACCCATAGCAACTCTGCACAGAGAAAGCCTCATCTTTCTCCCGTGGAAAACACCAGCTGTCCCACTCCCTTCCCCATTTCCAAATCCCTCTTAAATGCAGGGATCAGTTTAATGCTCTAAAACTCCACTGGCACCATACACTCCCCTACCCTAAAACTTTTGTTGGCTCCTCACTGCCAACAGAGCTAAAGCTGTAGGCTTCATTCCGCTATTTATTCATTCTGTGCTCCAGCCCCAAGGCTCTCCTGGCTTCATGGTCAGAATATGCCAGTAAGCCAGGCTGCTGGCCTTCCTATCTCAACATTCCTCTGCTTATACCCATTTCAGTAAGTACTTTTATCCCTGCGAGCCACTTCTCTGGAGAGTGACCCCCTTCCTCATCCTCTACAGTTTGATTTAAGGAACATTCCCTCCTTTTTACTCCACCCTGCCATGCCCCAGCTTGTCCCTGAATTTCTCTTCTCTGTGCTCTGGATTTGAATCTGCAGACCCGACCAGGAATTGCTGCTGGAGTTTTAATGCGCTTTCAGCCTTCTGAATGAGTCCACAGTCAGCCTGTCTATTTCTGTATACCCCTCATTGCCTAGAGCAATGCCTACACATTGCTGGTGCTGAGAACCAATTTGAGAGTGGTTCTCAGAAGTAGAAGGAGGTGAGGGTGCTGGAATCGCCTATGGCTAAGACCTGGGGGCTGGATGAGCTGACCTCCCCTGTTATCCTAGATACATCCTTCTCACTTATGTAGAGCACAGGCTGTTGGTTGCTCAGCCCTTAGATATTGGGTGGGGTCCCTGGGGATAGAAGTTGGGAGCCTGGGGATCCAGTTCTGATTCACCCTGGTAGAGGGGGTCCTCCCCTGACTCATTTCCCTTCTGGGTACCTCGTGATGCCCTCCATTAGAACTGGCTTCCCCATGTGATGGGGAGAAGGGTGTGGCCTTGCCCCTAGAAAGGAGACTCAGGCCCTTCCTCTGCTGAAAGTTGCTCTTGGGAATAGTTCCAAAAGATGTAGGCTAAAGCACTGATTCATACATGGGTAATAATGAATGATAGGCCCTGGGGGCGAAGGTTCTTATGGCACAATTAGACCATGCCTTAACTAAAGGAAAAATGCTGTAATGGTAGGCTTTCTGGCATTGTGACAAAGAGGGGACATATCCCAGAGCCTCTCAGAAGGCAAGCTTTCATTCAGTCTCTGCTGGGGGTCAGACATCAATGCCAAGGACTGGGAGGGTGTTGCACAGATTGTTGAGGGACAGTCTTGGGGAACTAGCCCTGCCTTTACAAGGATGAAGTGGTCACGTCTGTCATCAGTGGAGTCCGATAGAGACTTAAGGAGGAGAGGGCAGGTGGGAGGTGGGAGGTGGCAGGAGAGAGGTCAACCAATCCAACATACACCTGGGAACAAGGAAAGAGGGAGCAGGAGCAACAGGGGGGGGGGGGGGAAAAGTTGGAGGAGATAGAGGCCGAAGTACGGCCCCTGACACGGGTGAGGCAGGGCGCACTGCCTAGGGTACTTGCTCTCCGCTGTCATTGTGGTCTCGGGGCAACAACAGACGAACGGAGTGCACGGAGCCTCGAAGGTGTTGTGGTGGCTCCACTGGGTGTGGGTGACAATCGGTGTACGTAGAGCCACGCCCTAGACAGGCCAACCCTTGATGCCCCTGGCCATACGCGCTGGACAACCTCGGATAGCCAGAGCCCGGAAAACCCCGGATCCAGAGCCTTCCGTGGGGTCCTGGGATCGAACTCTCGGAGGCTTCCGTCTAGGGAGGGTGAAGGGCCGGACCCTCGTCTCCAGTCTGGCGCCTCCCGTCCCTTCTTTCGATCTTAGGAACACCCCCACAGCTCTTTCTAGGCTGGGCCTGGGGTCTTAAGCCCCTCACTCACCTGCGGATGTGGGGTTCACCAACACAGCTAAGGTCAAAACCAGGGCCAGAGCGGGCGCTGGCGGCGGGGGCCGCGGGCTAGAGCGCATCGCGGCGGCGGGCTGGACGGCGAACTGGAGAGGCGCGCGGACTCTGGGCACCAGGCTGGCGAGTGAAGAGTGCGAGGCGGCGGGAGCTCTCGGGCGGCCCGCTGCCGTACTTAGCTCTGGGGGCGGGGCAGGCACCAACCCAGGCGCTCGAGTTTCAGGCCGCCCCGCACGGTCCGACCCCCCCACCCTCCCAGTGCCCCCTCCCACCTTCTTAAAGGGACCATGCTGGGCAGCTCCTCCCAGAGCAGTGGGGGAAAGGACCCTTACTTTTTTGTCAAACCTAAGCCCCTTTGCGGAGATTTGAGGCAGAAATACCAGAGGAAATTGAGTTCGAAGGCTGTGGGCCCAGATCCCTCAGCTCTGACTCGGGGACTCCCCAAAATCCCTCTGGGAGCAGGCCTGAGATGGGTCAGACCTCTCCCTCTCTTCTTTCCACCCGGCAGGAGAATAGATGCCCACCCGCCTACCCCAGCAGGCTGCCTTTAGGCTGCTTTGCTTCTGAGACCTCCTCAGGACTCTTGTTCAGACAAAGGGGCACCATTGGGGAGGACAGCTCTGTGCCCAGGACTTTTATGACCTTGACCTCTGCTGCCCCCCAGGGCCTCAGTGTGTCAAGGAGGGATGTCTTGGATTCTTCCACAGGACAGGAGTAATTCTCAACTCCATGATGTCATTTGTCTCAAAATAACCCTGGAAGGTCTGGGGAGGACCCACCTCCATTTTAAGGAGAAGGAAACAGGCTCAGAGCTGGCAGTGGCTCTTGTGTAACCCCAAGTCGAGAGGAGGCTTCTGGCCACTTGGGATCAGGAGCCCCTGGCCTGATCCCAATTTACTGGGCTGTCTTCTGAAAATCTAGGCCTGGGTTTAGCTCCTACCTAACAATTCTCAGGCTGGGGCCCTCTCTTTCTGGCTCCCTGCCAGACAACTTCAGTCTTGTTCTAAATAGAAGGAGAAAGGGCAATGTCATACAGAGTTTCTTGCACCCAGAGGCTCTGCCTAGCCCCAGCATCATTGTGGCCTGGCCTTGGTTTTTCTATCCAGCAAATGGGTAGAAGAACACCTTGGTGTGCTCTCTCACTTGCTCCCCTCCTCCATTTAAGTCCCTCCATTGACACTTGTCAGCTCCAGGCCACCCCCCACCCCACATCCTCTACCTCCTCCCCTTGATTGATGATAGACCCACCATGTGTATAGCATTTGATATTTTGTCATGAAACTAAACCCCATTTTGCAGATGAAGAAACGGAGACAGAGAAGAGAAAGTCCACAACTGCTAAGGAATAGAGCCAGATCTTTGATCCTAAGCCCAGTCCACAGCACATCATGATGGTGTAGTGGTTATGAGAACTGGTCTTAAACCCAGACAGACCTGGTTCAAATCCCAGATCTCCTACTTAACTGTCCAACCTTGAGTAAGGTGCTTCATCTCTCTGTGACTCAGTTTCTTCACTTTCAGTATCAGGTTTGTGAAGATGAAATGTTTTAATGTACCTCAAGTGCCGAGCCCAGGCCTGACATACAGGAGGCACATGAGTAACTTGTTTACTCCATTTCTTTTATCTCTGTCAAATTCACACTAGCAAAGTACTTAACGGTTTGCACACACCTTTACACCTATCACCTCCTACAATGGAAAGCCAGCTCTTTGTCAAAGCATGTAGTGAATGCTCCTGGTGTGGCATTGTAGGATAAGCACTGGGCTGTGAATCAGGTCGGTGGTTCAAACCCACCGGCTGCTCCTTGGAAACCCCACACAGGGTTGCTATGAGTTGGAACCCACTCGACGGCATTTAACGACAGCAACGTGCTTGACTAAGAAGCCAAGTTGCTGCTGTCTAAGGGGATTTTGGCAGACCTAAGAACTTCCATCCGGTCACCTCAGGAGGCCTGGGGCTGAGGCTTTACCCAGCTGGCCTCAGTAGCGATGTAACCATTGATTCCACATTTGTCCCTTGTTTTTCCTTTTTCCCCCAGTCAGTAATGCACCTGGTCCTCATTAGGGGCTAATTACTGGCCAAGAGTGGGCTGTGGGCCTGGGGCTGGGGTGGGGGTGGAGGGGAGAACAGCTTGGAAGGCTGCGTTTAGAGGAAAAGAGCTCTCATTTTAGGAAAGAAGGAAGGGGAATGCCTATGCTTTTTTATGAATCAAAAACTTGGGTGGAAATTCCCCCCCCCCCCCCACTGTCTTTGCCCATCTTCACTGCTCCCCACCCACACAGATCTATCCATCGCCTCCAGGAGTGGTTTGTCTGTCTGTGGAGCCTCTAGACAGGGAGTTCCCGCCCACAGCTGAGATTCAAGTTGGGATTAGCTGGGAGCCTCTCCCTGCCTTGTTGCTAGCTGAGGAGAGAAACACAGGCCCGAAAAATAATGGCAACCGCCACGGCAGGCATAACCCGGCCTGCGTGTCTCTGCTGGAGCTCCCAGTTTACAAAACAGTCATCTGGTCTCTTGACAACCCTATAAAGTGTGTGTGTTGGGGGACAGTGTTCCCTTTTCACAGATGAGGAAGTTGAGGCTCTGCATGAAAAAGGGGTGCTGGGGTCCCAGTGTACACAGGCCTGCAGACCTTGCTCAGTCTGCAGGCCAGGCCTTGATCCCTACGATCCTGAGGGGTGTCATACCAGGCCAGCTGACAGAAGTTGATATCCTGGTGCCATTTTAGAGTGAATCCCTGACTGCCTCCCAGAGCAAAGGACATGAGAAAGGGCCATGCCTGTTCCTCAGTTGTCCCCTCCCATCCTCAGAGAGCTCCCCCGAGGCCCCTGTGGCCCTAGTCCTGAGGAGAGCTGGCATTTTCAGGCTGGCTCAGGCCTTCTGCCATCCAACCTTTGTTATGACTTTCTCTGGCTTAGGTTGGCTTGGTGTCCTTGGTGACCATCCTTGACTGCCCCTGCCTCCCTGACCACATCTTACATTCCTCCAAGAAGACCCTTGGTCTCCCTCAAGCACTCTGACCTTTCCTCCATGATCTCATGTTCCATGGGTCAGGAATGTGGTATCTACATCTCCCTTGACCCCCAGACTGGGAGTGTCTACTTCTCTGAGTGGTGCCTGGCAAAGCACAGGGGTGGGAGAGGAAGGAGACTCAGAGTACACCTAAAGAGACAGCCTTCTGCTCCCCCACCCCAGGGGTGTGTGAAAAGAGAGCCCAAAAGTCTCTGAAGCAACAATGGCCTGTGTTGTGTGCTGACTCAGTTTCTCCAAATTACTGCTCAAAGGAGAAAATGACGACAGTGTGCTCAGTTATACCCACATCCCTGCCAGCAAAGTTCAGCCAAGTCTGTGGGCAGGTCCCTCGTAGCCACTCTTACCCCCGCGCTTCTTGCACCAAGAGTGCCGGCTCTAGCAGTAAGTAGCTGTGACTTGGCCCTGTCCTTGGCCAGGGCCTGGCACTCTGAGTGCCTCTGTGTTTTGCACCCTGACCACTAGGCCCCACCCAAGGAGTCTGTGGCCAAAGCCAGCTTGCTGGTAAATGGTGTGTGTTGTGCCTGAGATGGGGAGGGTGGTGGGGCGTGGAAGGAGTGGTGTGCCTGAGCAGGAGTGCATTCCAGTTGCCTAGGTTCTACCCTTAAGAAATTGGTCTTGTGCCATGAAGGACACTGAGCGCAGGCCACAACTGTGCGAAGGGACACGGGCTTTAGACTCCAACTCTGTGCTCCCGCAGTTTCATAGCCAGGGCACCATGGACCTCTGTCCAGAGACGTCTTGCTCCTGCTTTCTGGCTGGAAGCATTTGTAGGGCTCCTCCAAGTGCCTGCAGCCAGGCTCAGGAGGGGCGGGAGCAGCTACTCCCAACAATTACACAATTCGGGAGCTGGGAAACTATGTTTGCTGCCCCCGGGAGCCAGATCTGGATGGGATACCAGTGGCAGGGCTGTGCCTAGGCTAGGATGGGGAGATGGAGGTAGGAGTGGGAGTAGGGAGGGGGCTGACGAAGGTGTTTAGCGGTGGGGAGGACGATCTTGGAGCCTCTGTCAACCTGGAGCAGGCACTGGTCTTCCATACCATGTCCACAAAGGTTCATGGCTTCAGTGGCTGTGAGCAGCTGGCCACAGCTGACTCGTCAGTGTTTATGTTATTTCTAAATATTAGTGCATGCTATTAACCCTTGCTTTGCCCCACTCTGCCCACAGAGAGAGCCTCTGGGATGAGTTCCTAGCATCCCAGTCTGGGCGTAATGTTGATGACTGTACCTGATCAAGCATGGAACGGGCATCTTTGGGGGCTAGAGTTGTTGTTAAGTGCCATCGAGTTGGTTCCAACCCATAGCGACCCTGTATAGAGTTTCTAGGTAGTGGCTGGTAAGCTTGAACTGCCGATGTTGTGGTTCAAACGATCTTGTAGTCCAGTGTATTAATCCACAGCATCACACCCGGGCTCCTGGGGGCTAGAGTGGGGCTTCCAAAAGAAGGATAAAAACACCAGAAACACCTGCTCAACATGTGCCTTGAGCCGTGTGTCTGAGCAAGCGGCAGGGCAGGGCAGTGGAAAGAATGTGGGGTTAGGAGCCAGAAGTCCTGTCCTGCCAAGCCTTTTCTGTGTGGCCTCAGGCAAGTCACTTCACTTCTCTGCACCTTTAAAATATAATGGATAAAATTTATATTTTAGAGCAGTTTACAAAAAATTGAGCCAACAGTACAGAGTTACCATACACCTGCTTCCCGCCCCAATTCCCCCCATTTTAATATCTTGCATTCCTGTCATGTACTTGCTACAATCCATGAACCAATATCAGCACATTATTATTAACTAAAGTCTATAATTTGTGCTAGGAGCCCTGGTAGAGCAGTGGTTAAAGTGCTTGACTGATAGCAGAAAGGTTGGAGGTTCGAACCCACCAGTGACTCCATAGTGGCAGTCTGCCTTAGGAACCCAATAGGGCAGTTCTACTGTGTCCTGCAGGATCGCTATTAGTTGAAATCAACCCAGCGGCCCCATGGGTTCTATAGTCTGCATTAGCGATCACTCTGTGTGGTACCAAATACAAACCAAACTCATCCATTCATGGCAACCCTTTGTAGAGTTTCTGAAACTGTAAATCCTTGTGGGAGCAAACAACCTTATCCTTCTCCCAAGAAGTGGCTGGTGGATTTGAACCACTGGTCTTTTGGTTAGCAGTCCAATGCTTATTCCACAGCACCACCATGGCTCTTTTTGTGTTGGATAGTCCTATGTCCACCATTACAAGGCCATACAGAATTGTTAAGTGCCATGGAGTTGGTTCCGACTCATAGCGACCCTGTACAGGGTTTCCGAGGCTGTAAATCTTTACGGGAGCAGAAAGCCTCATCGTTCTCCCGCGGAACAGCTGGTAGTTTCGAACTGCTGTCCTTGAGGTTCACAGCCCGACTCGTAACCACTACGCTACCAGAGCTCCTTCCATACAGAATAGTTTGACCTAAAAATGCCCTGTGCTCCACCTATTTGTCCTCCCCAGAACCTCTGGCACTTACTGTTCTTTTTATTGTCTCTCTAGTTTGCCTTTTCCATTAAAGTCATATAATTGGAATCATACAGTGTGGTGGTGTTTATTTTCAGACTGACTTCTTTCACTTAGCAATATGCATGTAAGGTTCCTCTGTGTTTTTTCCTGGAGGATAACTCAATTCTGGTTTTACTTGTGGTAAATTGTATCTTGCAAACAATTTGCCATTTTGGTCATTTTAAAATACAAAACTCAGTGGCATTAATTACAATTACAATGTTGTACAACCATCATCGCTATTTCAAAAATGTTTCTATCACTCTAAACAGAAACTCTGTACTCATTAAGCAATAAATCCCCATTCCTCTCTCCCTCTAACCTCTAATCTACTTTGTCTCTATGAATTTGCCTAGACTAGATATTGCATTTTTTTCATCATTTCCTTTTTTTAAAAAAAAGTTTTTATTGTGAATTGAGTGAAAGTTTACATGAGAGAACATCGGTTTTGCACTCATCCTATCGTATTTTATTTCATTGCAATGACTACAATTCCCTCCTCCATCATTCAACAGGTATCTGCTTCTATTCCCTCTGATTTTTTTTTTATTTATGTACACAAAAACACTCAGGAATATATAATTATTTAAACAACCAAAGGGCACATTCTGCAAGCCTGCCTCCTGACCACTAGCAAACAGTCTTTCTCTTTCCATGAGTCTAGAGTCTTCAGCTGCTCTATCTCTCCATGTCCTCATCTCTGCCTCCATCTCTGGTGTTTCTGCTTCTCTGGATAGGGTCCTACATTCCGCTCGTGCTCTTTTCCCTTGATGGACCTAAGGTCCTCTGGTCCTGGTATATAAGATTAACAACTCCCCGCTTTATGTTACAAAACGTCTACCTTTTCAGTTGTGACAATCACAAGTCATCATGATAACAATTGCTCTCTATTGAATCATAAGAATCTTATTCCCATCTCCTTTCACCAGATCCATCTATACAAGATGAAAACTATTCAGTGGGTATTCTACCTTTACCCACACATCTGAAACTAAACTCCCTCTTGAAAACTTGTAAATCAGTCACTTTGTGCCTTTATAGCACCCTCCTGCCACTTTTAGGTAGCCAGTGTCTAAGTTGCTGGTCCTTATCAACTCTGTGTACAGAGGGGATAGGAATGATCCTCGATGTGAAGACTCCTTCCCTCTCAGTTATTTTGAGCTACTACATCCATAAGTATAGGCCAAGTTCATCAAATTGTAGCAATTTATACATTTTTCCTTTATCAAAATTTTTTATCTTCCTCTAGTTGAATTCTGAACATCAAGCCATCAAAGCTAGGTCAAATGGGTACTATCTACAAGTTTGGGCATTCCTGTGTATCTCTCCTCACTTCATATCAGGTGGATGCTTCACTCTCAGCTCTAGCCCTCTGTAGCTGTATGAGCTCAGGAGTCTCCAGGTCTCACCATACTTTAGACCAACCAGTCCTTCCTCTTCTCTCTCTCATCTCCAGGTCAACAGAAGTCTATGGAACATGGTCAAACTCAGGCCATATCTTCATTGCTGTCTTTCCCCCACTTCTACTCACCAGTAGACCAACATGGTCATTAGTAAGCTTACATGCCTGCTCGTGACTTCCCTTTGAGTTTCAGTCTTGAAGGGGGGTTCATCCTGAAGGGCCTTGATTGTGTGCCTTGATGGCTCACCAGCGAACTACTTACTTACCAGTCAGATTGCTGGTTTTGTTTTGATTTTTCTTGCTGGTCTTTCTTTGGTCAAGAAGTATTTTCTGTTCTTTTGGCTGCTCCAGGCTGGTCTGCTTGTCCTTTCCAGTGGGACTGTCCCACCTCAGAAAGTTCTGGATTGGGCTCAGGATAGATAGTGTATATTAATGGAATTCTGTTTCTCCTTCTGTTCTGGCTTATTTCAGTTGGCATAATGTTTTTATGTTGAAGCATTTTTATGACTGAATAATATTTCTTTGTATTTATAGTACATTTTGTTTACCTGTTCATCTATTGGTGGACATTTATTTTTATCTTTTGACTACGTGAAAAATGCTGCAATGAACATAGGTAGGTGTATGAGTATCTATTGACTTCCTGTTTTCAATTCTTTCAGGTATGTACCTAAGGGTAGGATTGATGGATGATATGATAACTCTGAAGATGGAGTCCTGGTGTGGCACTGTGGGATTAACATTGGACTGCTAACCATAAGGTTGATGGTTTAAACCCACCAGTTGCTCCTCAGAAACCCTATCCCGGGTCACTATGAGTCAGAATCAACTACATGGCACTTAACAGCAACAATGGTAACTCTATGACTTTTGTTGTTGTTGTTGTTGTTGTTAGGAGCCATCGAATTGGTACTGACTCCTAGTGACCCTATGTACAACAGAACAAAACACTGCCTGGTCCTGGGCCAACCTCACAATTGTTGCTACGCTTGAGCCCATTGATGCTGCCACTTTGCCAAACTGCTTTTCAAGAGTGGCTGCACCATTTTACATTCCCACCAACAGTATATGAGAATTCTAATTTTTCCACATACTTATGAATATTTGTCATTTTCCTTTATAAAAAATATTGCTGCCTACCACATAAGCATCCATCTCCATGACCCTGAGACCTGAAGAACTAGATGGTGCCTGGTTACCACTACCAACTGCTCTGAAAGGGATCACATGAGAAGGTCTTAGATAGAGTGGGAGACAATGTGAAATGAAACTCAAAATCATAAAAAAAGATTAAGCTAACTAGTTGTACAGATACCCTTCAGATCTGAAACTGACTTCATGGTTAATTTTCAGGCAAACAATGGACAGGTCTAGAAGGAGAACAATACTAGTGAGGTACTCACACCTTAGAACAATCAACCATTGGAGATCAAAGGGTAGCACTTACCCAAGGACAAAGTTCAGAAGGGTTAGGAAAGGAGGCGAAATGGAAACAAATATATAGAGAAAGTGGGATAAGTGATGTTACATTAAAGAGATTTCAAACAAATGTGTAGGAATTGTCGAATGTAAAACTGATGATCTGTTCTGTAAATCTTCACACAATTCACAATGAAAAATTATATATGTATATAAAACTGGTGGTGGTGGTATGCAATGGAGTGAAATTTCGACTCATAGTGACCCTGCATAGGGTTTCCAAGGCTGTATGAGAGCAGAACACCTTCTCTTTCTCCCATGTAATGACTGAAAGTTTTGAACTGCTGATCTTGAGGTTAGCAGCCCGACTCATAACTACTACACTACCAGAGCTCCTTATATCTAAAACTAGTAAGTATTAAGTAGAATCTTATTATAGTTTTGATTCCTGGTGTGGCACCATAGGCTAATGTTCTGGACTGCAAAGTTGGTTTGAACCGCAAGGTTGGTGGTTCAAGTTCACCAGTAGCTACTAGGAAGCTTTATACTGGGTCACTATGAGTTGGAACCAGTTCAACAGCACTTAGCAATAGTAACAACAAGGATTAATTGTATGGAACATCTTTTTATGTGTCTATTATCCATTTCTGCATCTTCTTTGGAGACATATTTATTCAAGTCAGTTGCCCATTTAAAAACTCAGTTTGTCTTTTTGCTTTTGAGTTATGTGAGTTCTTTATATATTCTGGATGTTAAACAGCATCAGATATACGATTTGCAAATATTTTCCCACATTCTAGCGGTTGTCTTTCACTGTTTTGATAATGATGCACAAAAGTTTTAAATTTTGATGAAGTCTAATTTATTTCTTTTGTGTGTGTGTTTTTGTTGCTTGCACTTTTGTTGTCATATCTAAGAATCCTTTATCAAATCTAAGATCATGAAGATTTACTCCTATGCTTTATTTTTAAGTTTTATGGCTTTAGCTCTTAGTTTAGATTGTTGGCTTATTTTGAGTTAATTTTTGTGCATGGTTTGAGGTAAAGGTCCAACTTCATTCTTTTACATTTGGAAATCCAGTGTTCCAGCATTGTTTGCTGGAGATTCTTCTTCTTTTTTCTATTTTTAAAAGTATTTATTGTGAATTATGTGGGTTTACATGGGAGAACATCAGTTTTACATCCATCCTATTGTATTTCATTTCATTGCAATGATTACAATCTCCTCCATGCATTATCAAATAAGCAAAGGGTACACCCCACAGGCCTGCCCTCCTGTTCCCCCCACGCCCTCAGCCATCAGCACACAGCCCCTTTCCCTCCTTAAGTCCAGTGTCCCCAGCCACTCCATCTGTCCACATCATCATCTCTGTCTCCATCTCTGGCGTCACAGCCTCTCTGGGTAGGGTCCTGGCTCTCCGTTCTTCTCACTTGATGGTCCCAGGGACCTCTGCTCCTGGGCTGCAAAATCAATCACTCCCCTCCTTTTGTCAAAAAACATCTACTTCTACATTTCTGACCCTCACAGTCAGTCCTGATGGCAATTATTCACTATTGTACCACAAGAGGCTTATCCCCATTTCCTTTCACCAACAGATTGGAAATCATTCAGTGGAGGTTCTACCTATCCCTACCCCATCTGGAACTAGGTTCCCTCTTGAAAACTTGTAAACCAGTTGCTTCTTGCCTTTATAGCCCCCTCACCCCATTTTGGGTAGCCAGTGTCTAAGTTGCCCATCACTGTCAGCCCTGTGTATCGAGGGGGTGGGAGTGATCTTTGCTGTAAAGAATTGTTCCCTTTTTTGAGCTACTACAACCATATGTATAGGTAAAGTTCATCAAATTATAGTGGGTTACTCTCCCCTTCTTTCTTCTTATAGTCTAGTTCTGATCATCCAGCTATAGAAGTCAGGTCAAGTGGGTACTATCTGCAAATATGGGTGTTCTTGTGCATGGAGATTATTCTTAATCCCCACCCCTTATCTGTCAATTTGCCATACTGTAGTGGCTTACATATCGTGATGCTGGAAGCTATGCTACTGGTATTTTAAATACCATCAGGGTCACCCATGGTGGACAGGTTTCAGCGGAGCTTCCTGACTAAGACAGACTAGGAAGAAGGAGAGGCGGACTACTTCTGAATGCTTAACTACTGAAACCTTACGAGTAGCAGTGGAACATTGTCAGATATAGTGCCAGAAAGTTCAAACATTATAATTGACCCCAGAATATTATCAGATATAATGCCAGAAGATGAGGCCCACAGGTTGGAAATCACTCCAAATGTGGCTGAGGAAGAGCTGCCTCCTCAAAGTAGAGTTGATCATGTTGATATGAATGGAGTAAAGCTTTTGGGACCTTCATTTGCTAATGGGGCATAACTCAAAATGGGGAGAAATAACTGCAAGTATCTATTAATAACTGGAATATTAAATGTATGACGTATGAATCTAAGAAAATTGGAAGTTGTCAAAAATGACATGGAATGCATAAAGATTGATATCCTAGACATTAGTAAGCTGAAATGACCTGGTATTGGCTATTTTGAATCTGACAATCATGTGGTTTGCTACGTTGAGAATGTCAGACTCAAGAGGAATAGTGTTGCATTTATCATCAAAAAGAACATTTCAAAATCTATCTTGAAGTACAATTCTGTCTGTGATAGATGATAACCGTATGCCTACAAGGAAGAAGTTTTGTTTTGGAAGAGGTGCAGCCAGAGTGCTCCTTGGAGGCCAGGGTGGCTAAGCTTTGTCTCTCATACTTTGGATATATTGTCCAGAGGGAACAGTCACTGGAAAAGGATGTCATGCTGGGTAAGATGGAGGGTCAGAGAAAAAGAAGAAGACCGCCAATGAGATGGATCGGCCAGGTGGCATCATTGATGGCATTGAGTGTGGCAGCAGTAGTGAGGTTGGCCCAGGATCGGACATTGTTTCGTTCTGCTGTTCATGGGGTCGCTAGGAGTCGGTTCCGACTCGATGGC
>NW_006408610.1:2570222-2572291 GCF_000296735.1 Chrysochloris asiatica | reverse complement strand
GAACCTGTACATAGACCAAGAGGCAGTTGTTAGAATAGAACAAGGGGCTACTGAGTGGTTTAAAAGCAGGAAGTTGTATATTATGGTTGTATTCTTTCACCATACTTATTGAATCTGTATGCTGAGCACATATCTGAGAAGCTGGATTACATAAAGAAGACCATGGCATCAGGATTGCAGGAAGATGATACAAACTTGCTTGCTGAAAACAAAGAGGACTTAAAATACTGATGAAGATCAAAGACTATATATAGACTTCAGTGTAAAGAAAACAAAACACAACTGCACCAATAAATAACATCAAGATAAATGGAGAAAAGATAGAAGTTGTCAAAGACTTCATTTTGCTCAGATCCATTGTAAACACTCATGCATGTGTGTGAGTCAAGAAATAGAGTGATGTATTGTATTAAGCAAATCTGCTACACAAGACCACTTTAAAGTGTCAGGAGCAAAGATACCAATTTGAGGACTGAGGTGTGCCTGACCCAAGCCATGGTAGTTTCAATTGCCTCGTATACATGTGAAACTTGGACAATGAATAAGGAAGACCATAGAAGAATTGATGCATTTGAGTCATGGTTGGATACGAATATTGTAAGTACTGTTTGAGATGACCATGTGGACTGTTATTCATTCTGTTAGTGTGATGTATTAAATTGATTGATTATCATATATAAAGAACCCTTGCTCCCTCCGGGCCTAGGGATCAATCTTGTTCTGGAAACACAGACCACCATTTTTAAGACTTCTGCTCAGCTGACGAGGAGGTGGGGCAAAGGCAAGCAAAAGTTCCCCAAAGCTTTCCTGCGATGTTACGGTTGCTTTTTTCTTATCTCAGTGTTTACTTGATTACGTTAAACCTTTGACTGTTTTCCCGAGTTCTGACAAAGTTAGTTCTGTCAGTTTCTGATTTTTTTTAATTTTTATTTGTTTGTTTCTCTAGAGGGATAGGGGCGTAGATCTGCCTACTCCACAATTTGATGATGTCATTCCCTTTCATTTATTTTTACCACTGAATAACATTCCATTGTATATACATACCACAGTTTGTTTAGCCATTTACCAATTGAAAGACATCTTGATTGCTTCCAATTGTTGGCAGTTATGAATAAAGTTGCTAAAACATTCATGTGCGGTTTTTGTGTGGACATAAGTTTTCAACTTGTTTGGGTAAATGCCTGGAAGCACAACTGCTGAATGATATGGTTAAGATTATGTTAAGCTTTGTGTGAAACTGCCAAACTGTCTTCTAAAGAGGCCGTGCCATTTTGAATTCCCACCAGCAACTATTGAGAAGTTCTGTGGCTCCAAATCCTCACCAGCATTTGACACTGTTGGCGTTTTAGATCTTCTGATAGTTGTAACAGTCGCTGGTAACACAATGCTTATAGTGAAGAGGGCAACAGTTTGAATCAACCAACAAGCTGTGTGGGAGAAAAAACCTATCTGTTCCTGTAAAAAAAGATTCCAGTCTAGGAAGCTTATGGAAGATTCTACTTTTTCTTATGGCGTTGCTTGACTACATGCAACAACAATAGATATGTAATGGTATCTCACTGTAGTTTTAATTTGAAATTCCTAATAATATAAGTGTTTGATACTTTATCATCTACTTATTTATCACCTGTCTATCATCTTTGATGAAGTACGTGTTGAAATCTTTTGTTCACTGTATAGTTGAGTTGTTTATTGTCTTACTATTGGATTTTAAGAATTCTTTGTATATTTTAGAAATAGCCTTTATCAGATTGATGTTTTGCAAATATTTTCTCCTAGTCTGTGGCTTGCCTTTTCATTCTCTTAAATGTAAATGTGTCTTTCACAGGCAGAAGTTTTGAATTTTAATGAAGCCCAGCTTATCAATATGTTCTTTCATGGATTGTGCTTTTGGTTTTGTATCTAAAAACTCATTCATTGCCAAAACCAAGGTCACCTAGATTTTCTCCTATGTTACTTTCTAGGAGTTTTATAGTTTTGTGATTTATGTTTAAGTGTCTAATCTACTTTGAGATTATTTTTGTGAAAGGTGTAAGGTCAGTACCTAGATTCATTGTTTTTGTATGTGA
>NW_006408610.1:2536140-2562477 GCF_000296735.1 Chrysochloris asiatica | reverse complement strand
TTAGAAAGCACTGGATTTCTTGCTTCTGCTATAAATTCCCCTGGCTGTAAGCCTTCCAACCTTCTAAATATTCCTTTATATGTAGTTCAGAGTTCTGGCACCATTCCCTGAGCCTGCTTGGTCCAGTGTTCTGTGTTGTTGCTGACAGAGCTCCTCACAGCACTTCTATCCAATCCACCATCTTGTTTGTTCTCCCCTGGTTGTATTTTTGAGGGTGGCTCCAGTACAATTGCTTGTGACTCATCTTGATTTGAGGGACACACTAAGGCAAAAGAATAAACTAATCACTTTTGAGATATAGAAATAGCATGTTAGGTACAGAAGAAAGTACGAAAGGGGGGCAAGATACATGCCAAGTGGAAAACTCCAAGAAATGCCAGGAAGAATGCTAGAGAAGTTGAGACGAGGATTTTCCTCCACAGAGTAAGCCTTCTTCTAGAGCCAGGGCCCTAAATTCAGAGTTCTAGCTTCCTAAACTGTGAGAGAATACAGTTCAGTTTATTATACCATTTGTGGTATTTCTGTTATAGTAGCTCCAGGAAACAAAGGCAAACACATACCATGTGTCAGAAACTATGCTGGACATTGTAGACACAGGTGAACAATAGACAGGAGACCTAAAGGGACTTGATGATTGCCTGATTGTGGGGAGTAAGGACATGGAAGGTGCCTAGAGATAGACCTAGGTCTCTGGCTTAGGTACTTGACTGGTGGATGCATCATTCATTGAGACAGACTGAGGCGGTATACCACATAAGGAAAGCTTTGAGGATGTTGACTTTGAGATGATTGTGAGAAACCTAAGTGACATTGTTCAGGCTGTTGGGATCACAGGTTTAAAGTTCCTAAGAGGCATGTATGTTTGGAAACTGATAGGAAAATAAAGCAAGAAGAGGAGATAAGGATTACCCAGGAGAGAAGGGGGGTGATATGAGATGAGAGGACGTTCTGGGAAAGAACTTAAAGACACCAACGTAGCTTTCTTTTAACCTTTTATTTTGACATAATTTCAGACTTGCAGAAAAGTGCCAAGATGATTGCAAGTAGTTCCCATAAACTTTTTACCAAGATTCCCAAAATGTGACTATTTGTATGAAAAGTTTCTTTTCTTTCCATGTACAGGCATACCTCTGAGATATTGTGGGTTTGGTTTCAACTTACTTGAATTAAGTGAGAATAGCAATAAAGTGAGTCACATGGATTTTTTTGTTTTTGTTTTTTACAGTGCATATAAACGTGTTTGCACCATGCTGTCATCTATAAGTATGCAATAGCAGTACGAAAAAGTTTGAAATATTGCAAGAATTGCCCAAGTGTGACACAAAGACATAAAGTGAGAATATGTTATTGGAAAATGGCCCTATAGACTTGCTAGGAGCCATGTTACACAAACCTTCAAGTTGTGAAAAAAATGCAATATATCCATACAATGAACTAAAACAAACTGCAACAAATGAGGTACACCTGTATATACACACTTTTTATTTCAGAACCATTTGAGAGTAAATTGCAGACATGTTCTCTTTTATCCTTAAATGCTTCAATGTGCACTTTCGATCTATGCATTTCCTAAGAATAAGGCCTTTCATAATCATGGTACAGTTATTAACCCACCAGGAAATTAACAATGGTCAATACTTTGAACTAAGTCACAGACTTTTTCAGGTTTTGCCAATTTCCTGAATAATAGCCTCTATAACAAAAGAAAATCGTGGCTCTCGTGTTATATTTAGTTGTCAAATCTCTTTAGTTTCTTTTTGTCTGGAATATTTCTTCAGTGTTTCTTTGTCATTCATGATAATTCATGATTGTTGTTGTTGTGATGTGCCGTGGAGTCGGTTCCGACTCATAGTGACCCTGTACAGGGTTTCTGAAGCTGCAAATCTTTACAGGAGCAGAAAGCCTCATCTTTCTCCTACGGAAGAGCTGGTAGTTTCAAACTGCTGACTGTGAGATTAGCAGCCCGATTCGTATCCACTACGCTACCAGAGCTCCTTAATTCAAGATTAGTTATTTGTAAAACACCTTGATTTGAGTTAGTCTGATGTTCTGCCATTATTCAATTCAGGCTAGCTAATGCATCTTCGGAGTCCTGGTGTGACACTGGAGAATATAACACTGGGCCTCAAGGTTGGTTTCAACCACAAGGTTGGTGGTTCAAACTCATCAGCTGGTCCTTGGAAACCCTATACAAAGTCACTATGAGTCGGGATTGACTCAGTGGTACTTAACAACAACAACAACAATGCATCTTTGGTAGGAAGAGCCCAGAGGTAATGTTATGTCCTTTTGGGTGTGTGTATTCAATCAGGAGGCACATAAAACTGATTTGTTTTGTCCCTTTGTTAACATGTTAAAATAACACATCAGTTGGTTGATGTGTTAGTAGCCTGCCAGCCTCCTCCACTGTCAAGTTGCTGGTTTTTCCTTTGTTACTAATGAGCAGACGTACACCAACATGTAAAGGCAGGTGGAGGAAGGTGAGCCAGGGAGAAAGCCTGGGGAAGAGCAACCAGAGGGGTGGGGGGAAAACCAGGATTGTTCATCTGCTCTGATTCAGTACTGCCAAGAAGACGATGAAATTCAGAAGATGACGAAATGTGTTCATTGGATGCAGCTGGTGCCCATAGGTCATTGGGGATGTAAGAATAGTTTAAGGGGCGAGATGGACCTAAAGCTGGCCTGTAGTGAGTTAAAGTAAGAAAGGGAGACAAAAAGGAATTTGTCTATGGTCTGGGGGAGGGAGAAAGAGAGATGTGCAGGACCAGGGAGATGGTGTTCATAGATGGAAGGGACATAAAGATATCCAGAGTTGGATAGGAGGGAGCCAGCTGAGAGACTGAAGTCCAGGGCCCTTCAGGGCAATCGATTTGGAAAGGCTCTTGAGGAATCAGAAAGTGATGGAGAAGGGCTTGGTGGGTCCTCCCAATCTCTGGAGGGAACAAGAGCAGATGACAGCAGAAATTGGTGCCTCTGTGAGAGATTGGGAGAGTTCGAGTCAGACCCCAATGTGATAGCCTCTGTTTTCTCTGCTGGGAAGGCAGTCAGATACAGAAGGTGATTGAACAATGTTTGATATAATCCCTGGCGAGAGGGAGAGAGCAGGCTGACCAGATGGGGAGGTAACTGCTGAGTGGGGCAGAGAGAAAGCCCAGGGTTCTCAGCCATGCAAGCAGACAAAGCAGAGCTGGGTGATTCAGGGCTGGGATGTACCAGGAAAGAAGCTAGACAAGGAGAGATGTGAAGGGTGAGGAGAAAGTGCAGCATCAGCAAATGAGAGTAGGTACCAGAGCAAGAGAAGTAAAGAACAGGAAATAGATCCAGAGGGAGATGGAGTAGGAACCCAGGATGTGCTGAGAGGGAGTTATGCTAGCTGCTGTTGTCGGCCCTGACTCATGACAACTCCACGCACAACAGCCTCAGACTGGTATGACCCAAAGCCACTGGCTGCTTTTCAGAAGTAGATCACCTCATAGACTTTTCTTCCTAGCCTGAATACTCCACTGAAACTTATTCAGCAACACGCAAGCCTCCACGGATGGATGGTGGCTGAACATAAGGCTGGGAATCAAGCCGGGACTCTGCTAGAAGATGAGCATTTTACCATTGACCCACTACTGAGGGGAGGGGAGCTATCTGGAGGAGGTTTGGGGACTGGGAGGCCAGGGAATCAGTGAGTGGCCCCTGGAGAGGCTGTTAAGCCACCAGGGTCATTGGGGGACAAGACCATGAGCCAGGGCCCCCAGTGTTTAGGTGAGAGACAGGTGGTAGTCATGAAGAGGTGAAGAGGGGCATGGTGGGATGCTCAGAGAAGGGGTGCTTTTGATGGGAGGACACTGCCTAGGACCCACTCTACCTTGGACTCTGAATTATGAGGGCATGCGAGTGATGGAACAGCCAGCTTGGGAGAGGTCTGAGGGCTTTCCTCAGGGCTGAGCCAGGTCTTCATTAAAGCTGGAGGGAAGGGAACATTGCTGAGGTGTAGAGGTGCCTCAGTATTACAGGAGAACCGTGCACAAAGACAGTGCAGGGAAGGAGCCAGGATGAAACATCTGGAGAGCATACAGGCCAGAAAGTTGGAGCTCTCTGCCCCAAATCTGACCCTGATCAGTACTGGGGGACCATCAAGGCTCAGGTTAGGACACCCACCGTTTTCTTAGAATCAGAGGCTTGTCTGCCCTGTGGTTGGGGAGCATGGGGAGGGCCTACTCCCTCTGGGTCGGCTCCCCTCTCTTCTGAGATATTTAGTTCCCAAAAAAGGTTTCTAGGGACCCCCTCCCCCCACTCGACTGCTTGGCTGTGCTGCATCCTCATTGCGCCTGCTGGTTGGAATGACTCCAGAGCATGGTTAGGTTTTCGTTAATGCAGAGGCTGTGGGGGGAGGCAGCTCTGGATTGAAGCAGGCAGTTGTGCCCTGGTTCCATCTTGGCACCTGAGGTAATAGAAGACTCAGGGCGAGTCCTTGTTCCTTTCTGCACCTCAGTTTTCCTCTCTATAACCAGCAGGCATCAGCTCCCCAAGAAGGAAGCCCTTCTTATTTGAGATCAAATCCTGAACCTGAATTATAAGCTGGGGCTGTACAAATAGTAAAGGGGTCTCCATGCCCTCAGCTTTGGGTCTTATTCATTAACCAGGGTTGGACACCTTCCGTATTCCTCAATGTTTCCTTCTCACTTCCTCTTCCCCAGAGGATGTTCTTAGTCACAGACATGGAAAGTGGCCTTTTGTGGCTTCAGTGCTATCCCTCCATCTTGCCTTCCATTCTCTGCTTGAAATGCCACAAGCAGACATGTGTTCCCTGAGTTAGATATGGATCGGAACCTGGGATGGTGCTATCAGACAGTCACATCTTAGTATGAAATGGTCACATTGCTCCTTCACAAGGAAAAGCAGACTTTGAGCGAAGAGACAGTATGTTGAAACCCTGGGGAGATGGATGGGAGAGACAGAGGACTAGAGAGGCCCCAAACAGGCTGTGCAGCATGCAGCTTCAGAAAACCCTCCATGGCCCACCCACATTCCCATCCCTTTTCCCAACCTGACAGCACACACAACAGGTCAAATACTGAATCTGTCTGTCACTCCATCTCTTCCTGTCCCTTCCTGTCCAAGGGTCCTAAGGATCCTCAGGCTGCATAGCTAGCTAGGGATGGGGGTGGGCAGCCAGCTTGAGTCTCGGTGTTCCACCAATGAGCTGCCAGCATAGAATTTTTACGACACAGCTCAGGCGCCACGGCAACTGGGAGAAATAAACACTGTGGAGTTCACAGTCCAAGTTCCGATGTGATGTCATCCCCTTGCTCCAGCCTGCTGGGCCCCACAGCTGGCTGTACCCCAGACAGACTCAGCTGCTCCAGCCAGAGTACTGACTTCCTTCCCAGCCCCTGTGCAGTGCTTGAGGTGGACAGAGAGAGTGGATGGAGGGGCCCTGGGGTAGGGGGTCTCTGCACAGACCCCACCTAGGCCCAGCTCTTTAAGTGCTTCTATAATGTCTCAGTAACTGTTATTGCCTCTTCCCTGGCCCCAGCCATGAAACTACCCCAGGGGGACAAAAAGTCTGTGTTGTATGGTCAGCACCCAGAGAAAAAGGTGCAGCCACGTTACTGGCAAGAAGTAAAGCAGACTCCTACCATCGCGGCCATGATCAAAGGTGAGAGCTCTTTGAGCTTGGACACATTCTCCCCTCTGCAGGGCTGCCAAGGTCAATTCAGCTAGCCACTCCTACCTCCTGAAAAGTCCCATCAGATTCTCCTAGAAGTCTACTGAAGACCCAGGCCTCCAAGCTGAGCTCACAAACACCAGAGGCTGCTGGGAGTTTCCAGGGAGGTAGGGGAGGGCAGGAGCTTGGGGCAGGCAAGAGACCAGTTTTGGGAAAAGGCTAGGGACCTCAGTGGAGTTTTAGCCTAGCTTTAACTTTCTTCACTTCCCTTGAATCTTGGACAAATTCTTACTATGTTGTTAAAGACTGAAGATTGCTCCAAGTAGGAGGTGACAATATAGCAGTTTGGATTCTACAGACTGTCACAGAATTTGCACCTTACCAGCTTGTGTGATTTGGAGGACATTGATATTTCTAAGCTTCAGTTTTCTCACCTGTCAGATGAGAAAAACAATAGTATCTACTTGTTGTTCAGAGGCTTAAATGAAATTGTTGTTGTTGCTATGTGCTGTTGAGTTGGTTCTGATCCATAGTGACCCTGTATAGGGTTTCAGAAGAACAACTAGTGACCATGTAGTCCAGCGCATTAACCCACAGCGCCATACTAGGGCTCCGATAACCCATATAAAATGTGCCTGCTGGGCACAGAGTAAGTTCTTGAATAATTGTAATTATTACCTTTATTGAGCCCAGGATAAAATCAGCAGCAGCTCTTGGGAACCCTATGCCAGTTTGCTATGAGTCAGAAGAGATTTGACAGGATACAAAAACAACAACAGCATTACTGCTATTGTTGTTGTTGTTGTTGAAGTGCCGTTGAGTCGGTTCCGACCCATAGTGATCCTGTATAGGGTTTCCGAGGAGCAGCTGGTGAGCTTGAACCACCAACCTTGTAGTTCAAATGGTTTTGCAGTCTGGCTCATTAACCCACAGCACCACACCAGGACTCCCTCTGAATAGTGAAAATGACAGCTACTAACTGAAAGGTTAGTGGTTCGAACCCACCCAGAAGCATCTTGAAAGACAGACCTGGCAATTTGTTTCTGAAAAGGTTGTTAAATGTCATTGAGTGTCTTCTGACTCCTCGTGATCCTGTATAGGGTTTCCAGGGAGGGGTTGGTGAGTTTGAACCTTCGACCTTGTGCTTCAAACGGTCATTGAAGCTAAGTCCTAATCCTATGATGCTGTACCATGAAGACTCTATACAGCCCAGTTCTATTCTGCAACACACGGGGTCACCACGAATAACCATCAACTCAACAGCAAGTTCTCTTTCTTTTTAAATTGTCTTTATTATGTGGGCAGTGGTGGTTCAATGTTGAAATTCTTGCCTTCCATGCCAGAGATCCAGATTCAATTCCCAGCCAATGCTCCCCAAATGCAGCCACTACCGGTCATAAATTTGCATGTTGCTATGATGCTGAATAGTGGCGCTTCCAGATTAAGATGGATTAGGAAGAAAGGCCTGACAATTGACTTCTGAAAACAGCCTATGAAAATGCTCTGGATCACAACGGTCCAGTCCATAACTGATCATGGGGTGTCATGGGATCAGGCAGCATTTCGGGGTCGCTGTGAGTTGGGGACTGGCTTGATGGTAGCCAACAACAACAACATCACCTTTATGATTATGATTAGACACTGCCTGCATTTTATCTGGGAACAGTCTTTCTCTAAAGGAAGGAGCTCCAGAGTTAGGCTCTGGTGGCAGTGCACATCCATGGGAGGAAAGCTCCCCAGTGTTCTTATGGTGCATGGTGTCTGGGGCTGCCCTGCTTCCAATCCGGTGGATGCAAGCTGAAAGCTGTCCTGTCCACTCTCCCAGGTCCCGGGCCTGCCAAGTACCTCCTACCATCCTGCATAGGCTACCGAGACCACGACATCTCCATGTTCCAGGAGCCGGCCTACACTCTTCATACCCGACACTCGGAGAAGTGTGAGTGGTTGCCCACCCACCCTCCCCTCAGAGGTGATTGGGGCACAGTGAGAGGCATGAAGCCTTTCTCTGTAGCCATAGGCCCCAGAATCTGAGGTTTGTTTCATGTGGGATGCTTAAGTGGGCCCTTGGGCCCAGAAGGAAACCAGTAGAGATGCTCAAGTGACCTGTCCCCCCAAAGAAATCTCTGTGGTCATATCCCAGCAGATCTCCCCAAGGGAGCTTCAAAGGGATACTGTCACCATCTTCAACTCTGGTCTTCATGTCCTGCTAGCTTCACTTGTCACAGTGGCTGGATAGACATAGCTGTGGGTTATAGGGAGGGACAAGCCCTCAGAGCTCCCAGATGGCCTTGAACCCCAGGAGTGGGGTGGGGTTGGGGAGCAGGGGCTGCTATCCAAGGTTAGGAGGAGCAGAGGCTGGGCAGGGATGTGGAGCTGGGGGCCTGAGATCTCAGGCCCCTCCCTGGAGAGATACACCCTATTCAGCAGGGACTGACTCCTTCCTAATACTAATCCATAGCGGCTATTATCATTCCTTGGCACCAGTCCCTGTTGGGGTGGACGGCTGACTGGGCAGCTGAGCAGCTGTTTTATCTGTCTCTTGCTGACCAATTTCTTGAGAAGGGCAGGCCATGTGTCAAAAGGTCCATTTTGCAGAGGGCAATACCCAAGAGCCCTTGCTCCTGTCTGGCTGGGATGGGGATCACACTGGGGTAGTGGTAGTTTTCCTGATCAGCCCTCTCCTTGGCAGATGTGTGCAACCCCGGGCCTTGCTATTTCTTGGATCCCAAAATAACCAGGTTTGGAATGTCCAGCTGCCCGCAGGTTCCCATGGAGGAGCGCATCTCCAACCTGCGTAAGATGGGGTTGGAGCTGGGGTTGGAGGTGGGGAAAATGGGGGAGCTGTGGTTCACTCTTAGGACCTGAGGGAGGGGCAAAGGGTCATGATCCAATGTAGCTGTGGATGCTGCCATCTTTCTGCAATGTCCTGTCAGGACACCAATGTCACGATATTGACATTTATGTCTTTAAGCCAATGCTGTCTACTCACAGGGTCTCCATGAGATGGAATCAACTCCCCAGCAACAGGTCTGGTTGTTTTTAACAAGGGTGATGTGAGGAAAATGGCATGGGCTTATGGTACACAATGACAATGACAATGTCATGGGCTGTAGTGATCTCTGGATGTTCTCATCACAGGGACAATGTCAGAACCCTAGAGCCTTGTGGTTCACACATATGACAAGATGGCTAAGTCACTGTAGTCTCATGCCCCTGCCTGGGGCTGAGGTGCTTATACTGAAACCACACCAGGTTAACCCAGACCTCTGCGCCTTACCTGGGTCCAATAGCTGAATACCAGGGGTGTGGCCTGGCCTCCCCCCTGAGAATTTGTCCTTTATCCCTTCTAGGTCTGAGTCCCACCCCAGCCTCCTGCCAGTACAGCACTGAGAAAGTCCACCCTCCTGGGGAGCGCAGGGCTCCCCAGTATACTTTCGGCTACCGATGTCCATACAGACTGATGGACCCCAACCCGGCCCCCAATCAGTACGAGTTACCACTCCTGATAGGGCCCAACACCCCTGTCAGCCGAGCTGCCCCCTGCTATAGCCTGGCTTCCCGGGTCAAGAACTGGTTCTACAAGGAGGACTTGGCAGGCGGCCCAGGACCGGCCATGTATGCACAGCCTGAACCGTCCATCTACCAGCACCGCAGCCCCGCCTACAGCATGGCCAAGCGCTTCGCCTATTCCATGGACCACACTCCCCGGCCCGGCCCCGGCTCTCATGATGTCCAGCAGGTCACCGTACACAAGCCCCACACTCCTGCTTTCTCCATGGGCACCAAGCACTCACCCCACCTGTGCCCATTGGTCATCCACATTCGTGACTGAGCCCCCGAACCTACATTCACCCTGCCCTGCCCCATCCACAGAACTAATTTTTCTATACACAGCAGGGTAACTTCTTGACCAAGGCTTCGAGTGTCCTGAAATGTTTTTATTTATAAATCCCTTGGTTTTTCAAATACCCATGACTGTTTCTTCTGGGCTCTGTCCTAGGTGAGAGGCAGGGTACTAGGAAGCATTGCAGGGGGGTCCCTGGCTGGACTTAAGGAACTTTCATTGTAGGAGGCAGCAACATGCCCTTCAAAAAGCCCTATGCAGAGAATCTGGAGAGCCGAGTTCTAGTCCTACCCTGCTGTTAACACTATGTGACCTTGTATAGCTCCTGTCCCTCTCTGGGGCTCTAGGTGGCCCTCTGGACCATGATTGGGGTGGCTTGGAAGATGCTCAAGTTATTCTCTGACTCCAGAACTGTGTGACTTTGATACTGGACAGTAGTCAGTGTCCAAGCAGGGCAACTGGGAGGGTCCATTTTGCTGAGGACTGGGTGGGAGAATTGTGGGAGGAGGCTCCTAGGACAGGAACCAAAGAATAAATGGAAATGGTGTGTAGGGGAGGGTCTTGCTTGTGGAGGTGACAGGGGAGCCAAGGCATGCCTGTAGGGCCACAGCGTGCAGGGACAGAGCTTGGTTGGGAGAGCACAGGTGACAAGAACCAGGGTGCCAAAAGCTGGGGTCAGATCATGGCGGCCTGGAGAGAACTTGGGCTTTATCCTGAGGTTGCAGGGCTACATGAGACCCGTGTTTTTAGTGTTTCAGTGTTTGGAGCATGGGGAGGAGTTTGGACAGGACTGGGCTGAACCTGAGGAGGAGGTTAAGGAACTAGAATAGGGTCAGGTCTCTGGAAGAGGGCTCTGTGTGTCACATGCTGTCTTTGGAGAGTGGCTTGTATGTCCCCCTGTTTGTCCTCCAGCTCTGTGGCTTAGCCTGGCAGTACTTGTTAGAGGGGGAGCAGAAGACTAGCCAGCAGGGGGCAGCATTGCCCCACTCCTCAGGTTGAGAGGGATCAGGAACCTCCCCCCTTCACCACTATCTCCTTTCAGCTTCCAAGCGTTGGAGGATACAGACACTCCTCTGCAGGGAGAGTGTTGGGGTCTGTGTGACTGGCATTTGCTCTTCCTTAACTCTTGGCATCCTTATCCCCAACTCCATGTTCCCTGGGCCATGGAACGGTGGGAAGGGAGATGGGGAAAGGGGTACATTTGATGACACACCTGAGGCTGGGAAGGAGGAGAGATATAAGGAGGGAGAGTGGCTTGGGGGTGCGACCAGGGGGGCTGGAAGAGTCTGGAGACCCCATGATTCAGACAGAGGCACTTTCTTCCCCAGCCACTGCCCCAAGAATGGGGGGTGGGTAGGACAAGAAGAAATGGCCACTTAGAACCAAAATGGTGTCCCATGGCTCATTCTTATGAATTTGTGTAATATTCAGGTTTTAATTGAAAATGCAAATAGAATTAATGATTCAACTTTGGACAGAGAAAGGATCAGAGAATATCTTTGGAATATTAAAAAAACAACAACAACAAAAAAGCCCAGTAACAACAAAGCATTTAAAATAAGGGCCTTGTAGAAAATCTCCATACCTAATTCTGAACCAGGAATCCCCCGCCTTGGCCTTTAGGGCCTGGCTACTGTGTTCCCTGCTGTCCCTACTTCTCAACAAGGCTGGCCTGAGCATGCTCTCCAGAGAGCCAGTAAGCTCAGGGACCCATCTGTCTTGCAGCAGATTAGAAAGATGTCATTTTGCCTACAATGCCATTTATCACGGAGGCTGCAAAAATTAGTGATGCTTGGTCTGAAAGTGTTGGGTGGGGGTGGGGGCTGGCAGGGGCAGCAACCAATGCTCCCCCTTGTCGCCTGGTCAAGGGAGTGGCAGACCAACCTCTAAACAGGGGAACAGAGGTGCCTGGCTCAGTCTTCACGTTCTTCACTGAAAAGATGAGAAAACAAAGGTCCAGACTCTGGAAATAATTTGGCTATAGTCATGTTGTTGTTGTTGTTAAGTGCCATCGAGTCGGGTCTGACCCATGGCGACCCTGTACAGGGTTTCTGAGGGTGTAAATCTTTACGGGAGTAGAAAGCCTCATCTTTCTCCCACGGAGCAGCTGGTAGTTTCGAACCGCTGACCTTAAGGTTTGCAGCCCGATTCGTAACCACTACGCTACCAGAGCTCCTTTATGATCAGTTAATTGCCTGTTTCTAAATAAGTAAAGGTCCAAGCTCAGTAAGTGACGAGGGTTAGGGTTCAGTCTGTGCTCAGGATTGGGGCTCAGTGTAATGCCAGATCGAGGCTCAGTGTGTGGCCAGGGTCAGGGCTCAGCATGGGTTAGGGCTCAGTGTATAATTAGGGTCAGGGCTCAGTATGGGTTAAGACCTTTGACCAAAATCAGGACTAAATCTTAATGGGCTCCATGGATCAGTCTGGGACAGAACCTCAGCCTGGTTCCTGCTACCACCAGATGAGTGTAGGGTGTGGAAGCCATCCCTGGATTTAGAACTGACCCTTAGGGTAATTTTATGGTCCTTGTCATTCTTTGTGGTCCCAAGAGAAGGAGAGAAGTCTGGAAGGGTCTGGATAAATCTTTGGGGGATGCAGAGGTTCTAATGAGAGATGGATCAGCCAAGAAGGGGATGTGGTCTCCAGGGAAGATGGATGGTCTTTCCTGTGCCTCAGTCGGTAAAATGATAGGGCCATCTAGCTTGGGACCAATCTTTTGACAGCGTAGCCACTGTTGCTTGACCTTGCTCTCTTTATGATGCTGTCCCTGAGCAGGAGTCCTGCAGAGGTCAGAAGGGGATAGCTTCCCAGGCCTGGCTGAGTACTGACCTAGCCTTGGGAACAATTGATGAGGTGCAAGCTTGACCTGGCAGGAAGCCCCAGTCTGATCCTTGTAGAGCTTAAACCTGTGCCCTCAGGTAATTAAGCCCTGTAGCTAAGCACTTGGTCACGGTGGACATAAGTATTGGCTGAGGCTGTGGCTGGCCCTGGACAAGGAGTGAGGCAGGGGCTCAATCCTCCAGAAGCTTAGAGGTGGCTGGGTGAGAAGGCAAGAAGCAGTTCTCTCCAACCACGAGCAGATGTTGGAGGGTAGATGAGACTTGGGATGAACGGATGGCCACACATAGCTTTCATATTCTGACTGGGCCACAGAAGTCTGACCTACCGGTTGGGCCACCTCAGCCAGGATCTGGTGGTGAAAGTGCAGTCACATTACCAGCCCCTGACCACTGAGGGTGGGGTTGGTCTCTGCTGTCCTGCTGCTGCTGGTCAGATACATGTTCCCCACCTGAAGGCCGATTATTGCTGTGGTTCCCAGGAACTGTGGGTGGGTGGGGTGGAGACCCCTTTCTGTTGGTTTGGGGCAGGAACAAAAGAGGGGCCCTATATGCCTGTGTCCTTCAGCCCCAGAACCCATGGACTAATCATGTATAGGTAGACAGGTAGAGGTTGGACATAAGCACACATCTCACATACATGCCCATAACTTACCCTACATGCATGTGGAGATAAGACATACATATACACACTCAGAAACAAACACTACACCTTACTCTACACAGACATTCAAAATACGTGCTTCATACTATACACACAGACACACATGTATACACATACGTATATGTACATACTAATATACATGCAGACACACATGTACGTACTATATACACAGAGACACATGTGTATACACATACATAGTACCTGCACACACGTTTTACTACACATACTCCCCTCTTCCTCCCAAGCACCCCCTTATCTATCAGTCTCACTACATCCCCTTTGCCTTAAAGATTGTACAAACTGTGAGACCACTCCCCAAGACATGCAGAGAACAGTGGAAGGAAAGGTCTCAGGAAGGTGCTGGGGTGTGATTTGTGCCCCAGCCCCTGGGTCAGAGGCGTTGCTGGCTGGCTCTAAGCCCTCCCGTTTGATCCCACTTCTGGGCAGGATGAACTTGACTGGGAGGGTATCAGTTCCCCTTTTCCTGGCCCCAGCACTCTGAAATCCCAAGGACAGGAGGACCAGCTCTCCTTAAATCCCAGCAGGAGTCAGAGGGCAGTTCCACACTCACTGGGGGTGGGGAGGTCGCCTGTCCCTTCCGCCCAATTCAGCCTCTCTGGTGTCCTTCTAGTTCTCCTTAACCAGGTCCTCCCATCTGGCTCTATTCTCTCTCCACCTCTGGCTCACACTGCTGCTCCCTTCTCTCTCTCTTCCTCTAGCTCTCTCAGTCCCTCTGCCCTGTTTATCCTCTAGAATAAAGATCGACAGTTTCAATTACCCCTCAACTAACAGAGGCGTTCTTGAAGGCTTGGATGAGAGACTGTGTGTGTGTGTGTGTGCGCATGCGTGTGGGCCTATGGGTGGGTGTGGAAGGGGGTGGGGGCACCCTTGGTCCTGCTGTCCTTTGTGTGTTTTTCCTCTTCTGAAGCCTTCATTTCTTCCTGGGAGATTGTGAGCACACTTCCTTTCAAGGGAGGATGGGAGACAAAAGAGAAATAAAAAACTGTCATCGTTGTCTTGTAAACACAGTGTGTAGCACTGAGGAGGCTCAGCAGGAGAGAGGGACAAGGGAGAGGCAGGGACAGAGAAATGGGGGCTGAGACTCTGCAAAAGAGAGGGAGGGAGGTGGGGAGAAGAGGTGAGCAGGCTGGAGAAAGGCCTGGGATGGGCGTTGGCACCAGGCAGGGTGCCAAGGGGAGGAGAAAATCAAACAGTTGAGCTTAGGCCTCCGAATTGATCCAGGGCTGTGGAAGGGATTGGAGAAGGGAGATTCCAGCAGGATCTCCTTTCTTTCAATCAGAGCCCTGGAGGAGAAGAGGGCAGCTCTGATCCTCTGAATACTCCCCTTGTGTTAGGCTCGGGGGACACCAAGGTCAGATATCATTGGTCTGTTCTTACCGGGCATAAACTCTACCAAAAAGCAAGTGTGTTCAGCATTTGCCTTATGCCCGGCACTTACATGAACTTACGATCAAAGAAGGTTGGCAACCTGCCCAATGACACATAGCTGAGGATGAGATCCCAGCCCAGGTCTGCCTGACTCCACTATGGGGTCTGGAGCAGGGAAAGAGGTCTAGAGTCTTGGCTGTGCTGTACCTGGTTGTGTGACCTCGAACAAATCCTTCCTTCCCTCGGCTCAATTTCCCCATCAGAAAAGTGGGGAGAATGCGAGCTTCTATGCAAGGCTGTGGGGAGGGCTAAGTGTCTGGATGCAGGTGATCATTTATCTCCGGTTCCCTAGAGAACTGGCTGTCGGTATGGGACAGCAAAACCCACTCCGTAGTTGATGAGGGACAGGCTCCCTACAGAAAGACACTTGCCCTTCTCCTGGCTCCCTGCTGCCGCTCAGTGGTGATAATTTGGAACTGCAGGGGTTGGGGCTGGAGATGCTCTCCAGATCCTCAGTTTGCAGGATGATCTGAGCAGGAAGGTGCCTATAGGGAGGATTCTGGCAGTCCCTGGCTTATTTTGGGGAGGGGAATTCTGGTGTGGAACTGTAGGTAAAGCACTGCATTGTGACCACAAGGTCGACAGTTCAAACCCACCCGCTGCTCCTTGGGAACCATATGCAGGGTCACTATGAGTTGAACTGATTGGACAGCATTTAACAACAGGTAGAAGATGTGGTACTATAGAATGTGGTACTGTAGAATAAGCACTGGATTGCTAACCACAAGGTCGGTGGTTCAAACCCACTAGCCACTCCTCGGAAACCCTATACAGGGTCACTATGAACACTTAACAACAAAAAGAGAGGGATTGTCTCCCAAGCCACCCAGCTTGGACTGGACTGGACTTTATTTCAAAGAAGCGGGCTTCTTGGTCTCCCATCCCCTGCTCTGTGGTGCCCAAGGGGGAGGTGCCGCTCTGCATCTCCCTGCAGCCCCATCCTTGCCCCTCCTGCTCTGTCTGCCCAGAACTGGTCACACCCTTCCCATTTGCAAACCAGGCCATGGAATCCCTTGAGACAGCGGAGATAGGAGAAGCCCTCTTCACCCCTTAGGAAGCAAGCATCTACCAGGCCTTGTCCCTGTGCTGGAGTTTTACCTCAATATCCTAATGGACATAAAACAACCCCAGGAGACTGGGATTATTTTGTGAGTCCCATTTTCTAGGCAAGGAAGCAGAGCACAGAGAGGTTGTGACTTTTTGATACAAAGCGGGGGAGCAGTCTGTGTTGGAGGTGAAAGCTAACCCCTATGACCAAAACTGGAAGCAGACATTGCTGTTAGTCCAGAGGCCTCGTGAGCTCAGGCCTTAGCCTCAATATTGTGTTGCTGTGTGACTTTGGGCAAAGTCTATCCCTCTTTGGGTCTTGGGTTCCTCATCTGTGAAATGTATATGTGTGTGTTCTGGGCCATCTCAGAGTCCCATTCTGGCTGTGGAATGAGGCATGTCCAATCTTGTGCAGGTCTCAAGGTTTGGGAAGAGGTGAGAAAATGGCAGGTCTGGGGGCAGAGCTGTAGCCAGGGAGAGGGATCCCATGAGTGCACAGGCAGCATTTCATTCTGTTTACATAGTGCCATTTCGAGTCAGGCCTATGTGTCAGCCCTGAGGGTTTTGGGACATCATGGGAGTCTTGGTGTGAGGATGGAGAGGGTCTGGATGTGGGACAGGTAAGGTCTGGGAGTCTTCCTCTACACAAGGGAGTTTTTCTTGGCATGAAACAGACTATCAATCAGCGACAATGGGGGGTTGACAGGCGGCCACTCCCCGCTGGCCAGGCTTGAGGCAGCCTCATAAATCCCACTCTGGAGCTGGGCTGTAAATTGTTGTGATTCACTCCTGGCTTCTTGGAGGACACAGACATTTGGGGCTGGGGACAGGCTGCCCTCCTCTGGGAAGACCAGGCGGCACTGTGGAGTGATCCATTCATATGCCCTAGGGGTCTCAGGTATCCCCTGCTCCAGACTCCATGGCGGATGCTGTTAAAGGCAGCCTGCACTACACAGCCCCCAAACAATCTCAGGCCCAGTCTGAACCCCCTTGGCCCGGACCTAGTGCCCTTTGTGCTCAGCTTGGGCCATTCCCATGCCCTGACCTGATCTGGCCTCACACAACTCAGGGGTCACTTGTGTGGATACTCGCTATGTCCTCTGATGTCTCATGAGGCCCATGCCCTGAGAGGGTACCTGTTGCGGACCGTGTAAGACTGGTCAGAGGTTCGAGGCCCTCTAGGGCCGAGTGTAACAAATGAGGCCACTGGCAGTTAATGGCAAATTGCTTTCATCTTAATATTCAGTTATATATATTAATTTAATACATGGATCCTTTGATAATCCACAGAAAAATGTGATATTTTCCTAAAGCCGAGACTAAAAGTTGCAAGGTCAAGCCTTTCTTCAAAAGGATTAACTAAAAATATCTTAGCTACTTCTCGGTTCTTTGTTCTATAGACAAAGAACCCATCCTCCCTAATCCTTTTCCAGGTGCAGCCCATTCACCTGGGCGTCTGGAGTCCTCCTGCAGACCTGGCTCAGGAAGCCAAAGCAGCGGGACTCCACCCGAGCTTTTGTCATTACTCTCACCTTCCCCCAGTTTAGCTCAGGGGCTATAGATATGTTAATTGAGCCTGAGAAACCAAGTTGCTGGCCTGGGATTCGAACCAGTGAAGTATGATGTAACGTTACCTGAATGTCTGGAAAAGTACTGATGTTAGCTGTATGCTGTTTTGGTCCCTCCCAGCTTGATGTGAAGCTCCTCCCCTGAATAAAGCAGAGGCCCGGGCCTCCCCAGGTGTGCATTACGGGTTGGAAGGCGTGCAATAAAGATTGCAAGGCAGTGAGTCGCTGCCTGCAGAGGCCATGATGCCTGTGGTCCCAAGCCTGCCCACCAGTGATGTATCCACCCTGGCTTTGGGGTGCCCATTGTCTCCCTTCTTCTGTTTATCTGTGTATTCTTTCGCTATACCTATCGCCGCTGGATCTCCCCTCCTCGTGAACCAAACACTCGTGAACAACACAACTATGTCGAGGTCAGTCCCCGACAGGTACCCACTTAGGCCACACCTCCCTCTCTTGCCATCTGCACTTTGTTTGATCTTGGGGATCACTAAGCTAGAGTGGGTACGATCCCAATCTGTGCATTTTTCACACAGGGGGCCTGGGGCCTTGAACCCACTGCCTCTCAGGGAGATAAGGGTCTCTGAGACCCTCTGCCCAGGGCTCCAACTATTTGTTAACTTCTATGAAGACTGTTGTACTCTGATGCAGTTTTAGCTTTGTCTTAAGCAATAGGATGTGTTAGTTAAATACATGTGTATATAGGTACACATGACCACACTTATATACAGAGTCCTGGTGTGGCGCTGTGGGTTAAGGCACTGGACTGCAAAGTCAGTTTGAACTGCAAGGTCAGCAAGTCACGCTCACTAGTCACTCCTCAGAAACTTTATATAGGGTCGCTATGAGTCAGAACCGACATGACAGCACTTAACAACAACACAACCCATATATACACACAACTTGGGTCAACAAAAAAAAAGGAAGACCCTCAACAAGGTGGATTGAGTTAGTAGCCGCCACAGTGGGCTCAAACACAGCAATGATTTTGAAGATGGCAGGACTAGGCAGTGTTCCACTCTGGTTACGTAGGATCTCAGAATTGACTCAATGGCATGTAACAGCAACATCTACGTACACATATACATATGAAAATATATACATGAAAATAAATGCATAGTTAAAACAGCAGACATCCACCTCTGGAAACGACTGACATTATCTGGTATATCATCAATGACACATCACTCATTGAGAAAATGACCCTAGTACTCCTCCCCTATTTTATGGACAAGGAAATTGAGGCCCAGAGAGGTATAGGGACTGGCTCAAGATCACGCAGGGCTGGAGTCAGGGACCAGTCCATCTGACTCCATGGTTGAAGTGCTTGTTGTCTGTGGGGTGGCTGGTGTGGGTGTGTAGCACATTTGGAGTCAACAGAGGCCTTTTGGAGACTGTGACTGAGCAAGAGACGTGCATTGAATAGTGGACCTTCTGGCAGCGGGTGACAGGCAGATGGGTGGGCATCCTGGGCTCTGCCTTAGTCTTAGGAGGGAGGAGAGGTAGAGAAAGAGGTCCCAGGGGAGAAAGGCTTCCCTCAGGACCTGCTTACTGAGGTGCTAATTAGCAGGCCCGTGGTAAGAAGGTGGCTTCATTAGCAGTTTCTTCCCCAGCATCAACATCACCTTCTTACCTCCAGGCTCCTTTGATCTGTGTTACCATCACTACCACCACCACCACCTTTGTTTGCCATTCCAGAGACAGCAGCCTTCTGTGGTTCCCAGAACATCCACGCACACACATGGGACAGGCATGTTGCACACCCATTTGCTCATGCATATTTAATGCACATCATATTGTTAGATGTACATGCACATAGGTGCACACACACACACAAAATACAGAGACATGTACGTCTACATCCAAACACAGTCTCACACAGTAACATACATACTAGTCAACCACACTGTACAAACCCTTATGTTCAATACAAAGACGTGTGTGTGTGTGTGTGTGTGTGTGTGTATGCACGCACGAGCACAGATCTGGGCGTACATGTGAAGACACACAGAGCAGGCGTGGAGACACCCATGTGGAATGCAGGCGATCCAGGTGTGTGTCTTCACGTGGAAGTATAGCCAGATGTGTACCAGAAGCACGTGTGTAAACTGTGTAAACTGCAAAAGCACGTGGGGTGCCCTGTGGGCACGGTGTGTACATTTTGTGGGTTTGGGATGCCTCCATGCACCCACAAGCACACAGAGCACACAAACACTTTTTTTTCCCTTGGAATTTAACAAGGCCCGAGGTGCAGGGGCTGGTTAATTCCCTGGGGCAGTGAGGAGACAGGAGCTGAGAAGGCCACATTTAATTAATTCTTATGGTTCTTGACAGAGCGAGCGAGAGAAAAGGGAGGGGGTACGGATGGAT
The DNA here is from genome assembly GCF_000296735.1 of Chrysochloris asiatica. Classification (NCBI taxonomy): domain Eukaryota; kingdom Metazoa; phylum Chordata; class Mammalia; order Afrosoricida; family Chrysochloridae; genus Chrysochloris; species Chrysochloris asiatica. The sequence continues at coordinate 2,543,042 of NW_006408610.1, read as the reverse complement.
GGGGAGACAGAGGAGAAGGGACAACTAGAGGAATGAAAAAGGGCTGGGGGCGGCAGGCTGAGTGAGGGGGGTGGGGACCAGAAGGAGGCTGAAGTTTCCCTCAGGGCTAGGAGCATTAACCCTTTGGGCTCAGGGCAGGTCCAGGAGCCTCACGGATTAACCAAATCCACAACCAGACAGGCCTTTCAAGGTCAAGTGACTGGACTTGACTCCTTCTCAGGGCTTCCTCTGCACAGCTCCGGGCCTGGGGAGCTCACTCCCTCTTTCACTCCCTTTTACTGAGTGGGAATCTGCTCCCCAGAACCTCATACCTCTGTCCCACTTCTGCTCTATGGGACCATGGGTGGTTTCTTCTCACAGGGTGAGGGTGGGGGAGATAATTCTCCACCTCTTTCCTGAGATCTGGCCTCATGACAAAATCAGGGAGACCAGGGCTCAGAGAAAGGATGTGAGGGGGCAGATGGAGAAGAGGGTGGGAGTGAGATAGAGAGCTTTAAGGTCAGAGATGAATGAGAGAGAGACACACACAGGAATCTAGAGACAGACTAAGGCAGAGTAAAGAGATACAGAGAAAACCCCAGAGACTGGAGAGACAGTGAGACAAACTGAGGAAAGGGGGGGGAAGGGGGACAGCAGCAGTAAGAGACAGCATTACAGAGAGATGCCACAGCATCCACCTGTGTTACTTTCTGTGGATGGTGGAGTCATTGTATAAAGGACTGGGGCAGGGAGGGGACTGCAGAAGGGAGGAATCCTGGTCTAGAGAGTGCTGTGTGACACTGCAGGCTACCTAACTTCTCTGAGCCTCAGCTGCTGCATCTGTAAAGTGGGGGTACAGATCCTGCCTCTGAGTGGGCCCTAGTCTCTTCTTTCCTTCTCCGCTTTCTGGGTCCTGGGAGCCTGAAGATGGGGGTGGGGGGCTGTGCAGGTGTCCAGATCCCACCCGTGGAAGGTCTGGAGTTGCCAAACCAGGTGGAAGAGGAATATCTCCGCGGGGTCGTCGTAATGTGCTGCAGCCACGCAGCGCTGAGTGATGGAGCGTTTGCCCTGAATATTGAAAATGCATAAATATCCATTTTCAGGCACCAAGGCGGATATAAATACAGAGGGGGGTGTGTGCGGCCCTCAGCGGTAAATTGACCAGCTCTGACGCCCGCAGTGGCATGGGTACTTACACTCGGCCATCAGAAGCCATTCGGAGATGGCTTTATGACCATCTGTGGCCATCTGGGTCCCTTTTCTTGGAAAAGTGGTTCTTCTGGGATTGGCTGCTGGGGTGGAGGAGTGGTGAGGCGGGGCGTGCTATTTTTTCCCCGGGTCTTTGCGGGGGGGGGGGGGGGGCTCTCTCCCCTTCCCCTCCCCCAGTACCTCCTAGTTTGGGAGGGAGGGAACCGCTTCTACATCAGAAAGAGGGCGGAATAGGGGGCTTCTAGGAGGTCCCCTGATTGAATCAAGGAGCTCCAATCCTGTTCGCAGAGCTTCCAGAACCGGAAAATGAAGCAAAGCCGTCCTGGGTCCTGCCCTCAGGAGCTGACACTGGGGGAAACTGAGGTCAGAGGGAAGATTCGCGTGGTTGGTAGTGGCCTCCAAGTATCCTGTCTTGTGGCCGAGCTCAACCTGGGCTTTCCGCATTGGTGTCCTCATTGGACTAGGCCAGTGGGGGCCAAGACTGGGAGCGTCAGACAGCTCTCTGGCACCCCCTAAAGGGGATATAGACCCGATACCTTGCTGGCTTCTTGGGCCCTCCCATTCGTCCGAGGGACGTGCCTGTTCTCCTGTGGGGAGGGAAGTGGATGCCCCGAAGCAACTCCTGTCTCACCTCTCAGAGATGGAGAATGAACTGGGGATGTGGGGGGACCTGTCCTGACCAACGTTGAGGTGTGTCCACCTCCCACAGTAGATAGTTACTAACTCCACGGGAGGGCGCTCTACTGGGGTTTCTGCACCTCCTCTTTCCTGGAGGGGTGAAGTTGGGCTCCCTGTCCTGAACAAGAGTCTATGTAGGACGAGAAAAAGCTGACTGGTTGCCGGCTGCCTGGGGCTGGATATGGGGACGCAGGACAGTGGGAATGGGTGGGTGGCTGTGGCTCTGTGAAGGACCTTCTGTTCTCTGCCGCCTCCCCATCATCTTTATCATCTTCATCATAGCTATGAAGGGCCTCTCACAGGGTGGTAACTGTACCGTGGAGTTACACGGGTTCCAGGTCACTGTCCTCAGTCCTATCCTGCCAGAAACTTTGACAGGCTCAAGGGATATCCAAGTGTCCCAACAGAGAGCTGACGGCTAGCCATCTGGTTACTGTCACATTAGCTGCTGTTGCTGTTAATGTTGAGTTGGTTCCGACCCATAGGGACCCTGTACAGGGTTTCCAAGGCTGTAAATCTTTACAGGAGCAGAAAGCCTTATCTTTCTCCCGCGGAGCTGCTGGTAGTTTTGAACTGCTGACCTTAAGGTTCGCAGCCCGATTCGTAATCATTACACTACCAGAGCTACCTGTCCCATTAACTAGAAAGCAAGAAATGCTGCAAAGACGTGGTCTATTGTCATCAAGTCCTCTGTCCTGGCTCTTGCTTCTAATGCAGGGTCCACACAGCAGGATTAACTGCCTGAATTAGTTTCTGGGTTATTTTTCTATTGGTTCCCAGCCCTATCTACTCTCATCTTTCTGTATGTTATTCGGAAACCCGCAACCATAATTTCCTAATTCCCCTGCTTGCTGGCTTCAGTGGTTCCAGTAGTGGGTGCTGGCGGGTCCCGCTCCTGCAAGGCTGTGTCTCAGTGGTTCTAGCACTAGCCGCAGTGGTAAGTACCTCCAGGAGCAGATCGTTGAGTAGGCTTGTGAGCTCGTGGTTACCCTTGGACTTCCAGGAGAACCCTAAAAATGGCTCTCACAGCCCCTGACCTCCTCCTTGGTTCCAGGGGAAGAGCCCCACCTTAGCCCTGGATCAACATACAGCAGGGGAAGCGCTTGTTCTTTCTGTGGGGTAGGATCTTTCTCTACCCATTAAAGGCAATGGTTTTCCCTGATTTGGACCGCTTTAGTTAATGTGACCATAGCTAGGTCTCCCAGGTGAGGCTGGAATGTGTTCTCACCTTCGGTGCCTGCTTTCTGTTGCCTCTTTGCCTCTCTCCTTCTTTTTCTTGGGGGTCTGTTCCCCCATAACTCAGGTTTGTTTGTGGCTCCTGGCTCTACACCCTAGCTGATCTAGATGCAAGGTTCTGATTCAAGTTATAAAGGGTGAATCATTTCTGAGTCATTTTGACCAGGTTGAAGGCCAGTGAGCACAACTATGCCTGGTTTTGGGTGACCCAGGGGACCACTGCCACAAGACAAGCTAGTGGGTAAGCTGGGATCAGTCTCAGTCTCTTTGGCTTCTCACTTAGAAGCCCACCACCTTGTCTTAGCAATATCAACAGCATACAAGCACTGGTCATTATGAGGGAAACCACTGAACAAGGTTTGATCCCTGTCCCGAAGAGTGAGTCTCACAGGGGAGACAGTGTGGTCATAAATAACTATTAGGAGGTCTGATACACAGCATAGTGAGAATTTTGCTCTGACTCAGGATTGGGGACAGCTTCCTGGAGGGGGTGACATCTGGTCTGAGTCATAAGGTGGGATTTTAACAGTTCTGAAATCTGTAGCAAATACAGCATTAACAAAGGCTCATTGAGGATGCGGTATTGACTACTAATCAGTCCAACTTGGCTGGTGAGAGAGCCCAGAGCAGTGAGAATTAACCCAAAAGTGTGCCTGGCTTAGGTGAGGCTGCCCCAGGGTCCTGAACAGGTGTGGAAGCCTAGGAGAGAGCTGAGTGGGGAGCAGGGAGAGGGGGTCTTAGAGAGAGCAAGGAGGTCCAAAGGCAGGTGGTGGTGGGTGGGGGTGTTAGGAGAGGTCTCTTTGGCTAAGCAGCTCTGTTGGTCAGGAGGGGCAGGGACTGTCCAGGATTGGCATTTAGAGTTGGGTTGACACAGAGCCCTCTCCAACCCAACACCCCAGGCTGTAACCTGATGTTAAGGCTAAAATTAGGCCTGTGGCTGTGGGGGCAGCTGGAGACAGGCATGGGCATCACCCCCACCTTTCTTTTCACAACTGGTGCTAAGGACCACTGAAAAAGAATGGACTCACGACTAGACTCGGAGTGATATTGGAGTTCGCTGCAGCAGCAAGAACCTGGGCTATCCTCCCAACCTGGCTCTAGGAGTAGGAGCTTTAGAGGGCAGAAGCAGGGAGGGTCCTGCCTCTCTCTCAGTTGCCCTGGGGAAGGGGGAGCCAGGTTCTGGGCCCCTGGAGCCTGCGGGGTGCTGTCCAGACCATCAGGATTCTGTTCTGAGCAGCCCTCTCCCCTGACCCACTTCTCTGTCTCCTGCTCACCCAGGTGCCGGGTTGCATCTCTTCTGCAGTTGCTATGGGAACCTCAGGTGGCTGAAGTTTGCCTTGAGCCCAACTCCTGGAGGAGATGGGCTAAGGTGTTGGGACTGATCCCCAGCCTGGACTCTGAACCCTCCCCTCCCTGCTTCCTGGGCCCAGAGCCTTGTCTGGCTGGGTTCTGCCCATATATCTATCAGCCAGACAGAAACCTGGCCTCTTCCCTTCCCCACACTCCCACAGCCTCTGAGAGTCATTCACCCCAAACCAAATCCAGCCCACTGCTATGGAGTCAATTCTTACTCACAGAGACCCTGGCTGGGGTTTCTAAGGCCCTAAATCATTATGGGAGCAGAATGCCTCGTCTTTCTCCCAGGGAGTGAATGGAGGGTTTGAACTGTAAACTGCTGATCTTGCAGTTAGCAGCCCAATGCTTTTCCAACCATTTTCTCCATTTCTAAATTGTCCCTTACACTCACACCCTCTGCACCAGCTTCCCACCCTCTGTCCCTCTCACCTGGATGAAAGCAGTAATCTCCAAACTAGTCTCTCCTCCTTCAGTATGTTATTCACACAGTGGTCCTTTTTACGTCTAATCCATGTCCCTTCCACTGCCTTCAGGATAAAGATCTGCTTCTGATGAGAGCTGCTCCTTTGCCCTCATCTTCCTGCTCCAGCCACACTGGGATGGTTGGGTCTGTGAAATGTACAGGTTAGTATGTTGAGCCACGTGTTGAGCAGCAGTATCCTTTCAGAGTTAATAAGTATGCCTTGAAAATAGTTCCATATGGAATAAATTTGAGAAGCACTATCCAAAGACCACAGCCTTTGGTATGGATTATATCTCAAGGTAAAGAAACCAAAACTCCTCACCACTGGACGGATCAACAAAATTCTTATCAATGGAGAAAAGATTGAAGTTGTCAAGGACTTCTTTCTTCTTGGATCAACCACCAACACTCATGGAAGCAGCAGTCAAGAAATCAAACCATGTATTACATTAGGCAAATCTGCTGCACAAGACCTTTTTAAAGTGTTGAAGAGCAAAGATGCCAACTTGAAGACTAAGGTGCGCCTGACCCAAACCATAGCATTTTCAATAACCTCATATACATGCGAAAGCTGGACAGTGAATAAGGAAGACCATAGAAGAATTGATGCCTTTGAGTTATGGTGTTGGAGAAGAATATTGAAAGTGCCATGGGCTGCCAAAAGAACCAATAGATCCATTCTAGAAGAATTGTAGCCAGAGTGCTCTTTGGAGGCCAAGATGGCCAAACTTCATCTTTCATACTTCGGACATATTGTCAGGAGGAACCAGTCACTGGACAAAGAAATCATGTTTGATAAGGTGGGTCAGAGAAAAAGAGGAAGATCCCCAGTGAGATGGATTGGCCATGTGGCAGCATCAGTGGGGTCAAGCATGGCAATAATTGTGAGGTTGGCCCAGGATCAGGCAGTGTTTCGTTCTGCTGTGTATAGGGTCATTATGAGTTGGTACTGACTTGATGACACCTAACAGCAACAACAACTATGCTCTCAACCTTCTGGAAATTCACAAAGCACTTAGTTAACAGGTTAAAGGCTCTGAAAAGTCCTGTAGTAGTCTGTTTTGCTTTGTATATCCCTAGTGAGTCCTGGTGTGCTGTAGGATAAGTTAACTGCAAGGTTGGTGTTCAAACCCACCAGCTTCTCTTTCGAAGCCCTATATAGAGTCACTGTGAGTCAGAATCCACTCGATAGCACTTAACAGTGACAGGGAGTCCTACAGTGTTTTGATCATAAATAAGGGATGTCTATGAACTGCTCTCCACCACCCACACATAAGTTGGTTGTTCTGTGGTTGGTGATTTGCATGTTGCTATGATGCAAATACCTTCTTAAGTCAGCACATGGACCTCGCCAGATGGAATACACAAAAATCAAGTTGACTACATCTACGGAAAGAGATGATGGAAAAGCTCCCTATCATCAGTCAAAACAAGGCCAGAGGCAGATTGTGGAACAGACCATCAATTGCTCATATGCAAATTTAAACTGAAACTGAAGAAAATGAAAACAAGTTCATGAGAGCCAAAATATGACCTTAAATATATCTCACCTGAATTTAGAGATCATCTGAAGAACAGATTTGATACATTAAACACTAAAGACTGAAGACCAGAAGAGCTGCGGGATGACATCAAGAACATCATACAGGAAAAAAGCAAAAAGTCATTAAGAAGACAAGAAAGAAGGAAAAGGTCAAAATGGATGTCAGAAGAAACACTGAAACTTGCTCTCCAGTGTAGATATACTAAAGTAAATGGAAGAAATGAGGAGGTAAAAGAACTGAACAGAATATTTCAAAGATCAGCTCGAGAAGATAAAGCCAAATATTAACAACAAAGTGTGCCAAGATCTGGAGTCAGAAAACCAAAAAGGAAGAACACACTCAGCATTTCTCAAGCGAGGGGAACTGAAGAAAAATTTCAAGCCTTGACTTCCTTTATTGAAGGATTTTCTGGGCAAATTATTGAATGATGCAGAAAG
>NW_006408610.1:2532379-2534971 GCF_000296735.1 Chrysochloris asiatica | reverse complement strand
CAAAGATGTCAGCTTGAAGACCAAGGTCCGCCTGACCCAAGCCATGGTATTTTCAATAACCTCATATGCATATGAAAGCTGGACAGTGAATAAGGAAGACAGTAGAAGAATTGATGCTTGTGAGTTATGGTGTTGGAGGAGAATATTGAAAGTGCCATGGCCTGCCAAAAGAACCAACAGATCTGTGTTGGAAGAAGTGCAGCCAGAGTGTTCCTTGGAAGCCAGGATGGCCAAACTTTGTCTCTCATACTTTGGACATATTGTCAGGAGGGACCGTCCCTGGAGAAGGACATCATGTTTGGTACGGTGGAGGGTCAGAGAAAAAGAGGAAGACCCCCAATGAGATGGACTGGAAAAGTGGCAGCATCAATGGGGTCAAGCGTGGCAAAAATAGTGAGGTTGGCCCACGATTGGGCAGTGTTTCGTTCTGCTGTGCATGGAGTCGCTATGAGTCGGTTCCGACTCGATGGCACCTGACAACAACAACAACATGATGTTGGAAGCTATGACACTGGTATTTCCAATACCAGCAGGAATATCCGTGGTGGACAGATTTCAGTGGAACTTGCAGCTAAGACTAGGAAGAAAAGGCTGGAAATCTATGCAAAATTAGCTAGAAAAAACTCCATGAATGACAAAAGAACATATTTGTCATAGATGAGCCTCTTAGGCTGGAAGGCACTCAAAATACTTCGTGGCTACAACAATGGATGTGATCATACCAAAGATCATGAAGATAGTTCAGAACTGGGCAATGTTTGGTTCTATTGCAAATGGTGTCACATGAGTGGGAGCCCACTCGACAGCAACACCAATATGAACAGCAACAGGAACTAGTTTCTCAGGAACACCATATGGAAAATTCTGAGTGGGCCCTAAGCTGGTGGTGGTGTTGTTAAGCGCCATCGAGTAGGTTCCAATTCCTAGTGACCTTGTATAAATAAGGTTTCCAGAGAACATCTGTTAAATTTGAGCCATTGACATTGAGGTTCAAATTGACCTTGGGGTCCAGTGCTTATCCTACAGCGCCACACCAGGACTCCACCCTAAACACCCTTGTGTTTTGGGATGGTGGGTCCTAAGGTCTGTTCTCCCACCTCTGGCCTGAAAGAGCCTCTCATGGGATCACACCTTGGTATGGGGCAGAATAGGTAGTGGAAAGCCTCACCCCACTTTTAACACTCCAAGTCCACCTCCCTGTCCACAGGTCAGACACCAGTAGTGTATGGGTGTGCTTTGTTTAAACCACACAATGCTCTTTAAAAAATCTGACCTGGTTGCCAATATTTATAATTTAGGAGAATTCACAACAAACTTTGAATTTTAAAGTTCCCTTAGAAAACTTGAAGACCTATCAACACAGTATGCATGTCTACATCCCTCTGTGGGATTGAAGAATGGCACCAGCCACTTACATGCAAAGCACTGAATCCTCAGGCTGATTGCTTCTGGCATCCGTAGAGCCTCTTGAAAACATCCCCATTTCTGACCCTGTCAAGAGGTGTGCAGGGCTCTTCTGAGAGTTCCTCTCCAGAGGGGTGACCTATGCTTCCCCCCACCCACTAGGGCGTGTCTTGGAGCTATGTGTTGTGGCAGGTGGGGCCTCCTTGCCTCTTACATTCCATGAAACACCACGCACACTATGCAAATTAAGTGCACGAAGTCCACTGGTCTACCCCAGCCCAGCGTGCTGGGAGAAGCTGAGGGAGGGCTGCCCGCCGGCCTTCTCTTATGTCACTCGCCGGCGGGCGCAGCCGACAAGAGAGTCGCGGCAGCTGCTTAGGTCACCCTGGTAATCGGAGCGTGCTGGGTGCGAGAATCACTCCCTGCAAGAGCTAAAAGCCGAAAACAGTGTGGGACCGACCATGCTGGCACTTCCAGCCAGTCTGCTGCTGCGGAGAACCTGCTAAAAATAGCCCGCTCTGGGCTGATGGCTGCTGTCCGTTGGAGCCCGGTGAATCCAGCCGGGAGCCTGGCAACCCCACCTGAATCCCTGGCCGCCTATAGGGCCCGAGGGGCGTGGTGCTGACCTGGGAAGACTGTTGGGGACAGAGCTCTGCTTTGAGGCTGTAGGATCAACACTGGACTGGGAATCACAAGGTCAGCAGTTCAAACCCACCAGCCGCACCTTGGAAACTCTTTATGGGGTCTCTATGAGTGGAAACCTACTCGGTGGCACTTAACAGTAACAACCTCCTGTTGTGGCTCTGTGGGATAAGCATTTGACTGCTAATCGTGAGGAATCCTGGTGTGGCACTGTGGGTTAAGGCACTGAACTGCAGTCGGTTTGAACTGCAGTGTTGGTGGTTCAAACTCACCAGCTGCTCTTTGGAAACCCTATACAGGGTAGCTGTGGGTCAGAACTGACTCAATGGCACTTAACAACAACAACAACAACAAGCTAACCATGAGGTTGGCTGTTGGAACGCACAGGTGGCTCCTTGGAAACCCTATGCAGTGTTGATTTGACTGGCGACTGACACATGGTGGCACTTAACAGACATTAATGACAGAGATGGATCTTGGCTGAAAGCAGAGAATACCAGAAGGATGTTTACCTATGCTTTATTGACTACGCAAAGGCTTTCTATT
>NW_006408610.1:2529827-2531354 GCF_000296735.1 Chrysochloris asiatica | reverse complement strand
TCTGCTGTGCATGGGGTCACTATGAGTCGGTTCCGACTTGATGTCACCTGACAACAACAACAATGACAGAGAAACTCCCCCTGGAAACCTGTTTGGGTGGGCTGGGGGAGGTCACGAATCCCACCCCATCATGATGTTGGACTCCAGCCTGTGCTCTCCTACTCTTTGTCCCTTTCCCTTTCTGCCTACCCAAACTGTCCCTTGAGGACTCTGCTCCAGGAAGCCTTTCTGACCCTGTTGCTCAAAGCATCAGCTTCTCCTCCGAGCTCCAGCCCCCCGGAAGACTCCCCACCCCTTGCCAAATTAAAAGATCCTGGGCTTTCTTTTCGGGAGCACCTTGAGTTACTAAGCCATCCGATCAAGCCCTGGTCCCTCTCTGGGCGTCTGTGGTATCAAAGGCCTGGTTCAGATACTAGCCCTACGGCCTATCTGGATGGAGTTTGTTGTCCCGTCTACTATCATGTCCTATAAACGTCACCATGCCCCAGTGAACCTCAGGCCTCCACAAGTCTTAGAATCTGAGACCCAGGATGACCACTGGGCCAGGCCTCATCTCAGGTCTGCCCCCAAAGTCCAGCCTGGGACAGCCCCTCCCTGATGACCTTCAAGGCCTGGTGGTTGCAGCCACTTCCCCTCTCTCCTTTCCTGAATCCCACCTCTACCTAATTCATGAGGAGGTGTGGAGGTGAGGTAGGGTGGAGGGGGTGTTGGGGGTGGGGGTCGAGTGGGGTGGACTCAAGTCTGACCTCAGGGTTTTTACACTCCTGAGAGGGGGCAGGATTCAAGACAAGTCCCATTGGACGAGGACCAATGCCTGCTGGGGCAGAGATACAGGAAGCTGAGTTGGGGAAATGGAGGCCAGAAATGCAGCATGACTCCTTGCCTGACATTCTTCCTCAGCCTCATATGGAGCTGAAGGCAGAGGTGTAGAGAGACCAGGTAGACATAGAGCTTGATTACTGAGGATGGTGAGTCTCTGTCCTGCTGGGATTCTGGGCTGGTCTCTGCAGTGAGCCATGGAGTTCTGGTGGTCTGGAAGGCTCCCCTCTCCCATGCATGCTCCCTTGCACGAAACCACCCTCCATGTCATGTGCAGGGATGAAGATGAATTGCAAGGTGTGGACGAGGGACCAGAATTTCCTGTTATTCTTGAAGAAGCATTGGAGGAGGCCCACTAGCCCTGGCTCGCCAGCTCTGCCTGTCTTCAGGACCTTCAGTGACCGTTCCTGAGTCCTAGGACCTCACTTGTCTGTCTGGTCCACGATTGGGACTGAGACTGTAGGCTCTAGAGACTCATATTTCATGAACTCAGCAAGCTTTGGCCAGTTGACTAACCTCCTTGTGCCTCCATCTGTAAAATGGGATGAATAATAAAATATTCCTCATGGGGTTGTTGTGATGAGGACTAAATGAGTTAACATATGTAATCTATAAAAAAAAAAAAAAAAAAAAAGCCTTAAGACTAGTATTATATAAATGTTAACTGTGGTCATTATTACAAACCACAGGTGCTTTTGAGAGTTCAGC
>NW_006408610.1:2526574-2527562 GCF_000296735.1 Chrysochloris asiatica | reverse complement strand
AGAAAATCTGGATTCTATGAGAATTTGAAATTCTGTTTTGCATTTTCCTCCTTTTGATCATGATTCATCTATAGAGTCTTTGATCAAAGTGTTCAGTAATGGTAGACAGACAGACACCACCCCATTCTTTGGGTCTCATGGTAAAGGAGGCAGTTGTTCCTGGAGGCAATAAGCTGCACATTCCATTTTCTCCTCCTCCTACTGACTTTCCTTCTTGAATAGACACGAATTGTGTGTTGAATGGCTGAACTGCTTCGTTTTCTTCCCTTCTCTCCCTGATTCTCTTCTCCCCTCTTTTCTTTGTAGAGTGGACCCCAGGCACACAGAATAGGATTCATCATCATCCCTATCTTCATTATCTGGTGGGGCTCTAACAGAAACACATATGGATGGCTTTAACAAACAGAAATGTATTTTCTCACAGTTTAGGAGACTAGAAGTCTGAATCCAGAGAGCTGGCTCTGGTGAAAGAACTTTGTCTCCTTTCAGCATCGATAGGTTCAGCGTTCCTTGGAGATCTCTGTGTGTCTAGGCATCCACCTTTGTCTGGATCTAAAGACACTAACTGAAAACCAGAAGGTTGTGAGATAACATCAAGAACATCATACAGGAAGAAAGCAAAATGTCATTAAGAAGACAAGAAAGAGGAAAAACCAAAATGGATTTCAGAAGAGATGCTGAAACTTACTCTTTAGCGTAGAGATGCTAAAGTAAATGGAAGAAATGAGGAGGTAAAAGAGCTGAACAGAAAATTTCAAAGGTCAGCTCAAGAATAAAAAATTAAAATTAAAATGAAATTTGCAAAGAGTGTTCCTGGGTCTTATTTCTTGGTAGTAGGCTCCTCTATGCTCTGCTTACCTGTTTAATCTTTTTTAAAAAATGTTTTTTTGTGTGAATTATGTAATAGTTTACATGTGAGAACATTAGCTTTACATTCATCCTATCATATATCATTTCAATCCCCTCCATGCATCATCAATCAACCACA
>NW_006408610.1:2515858-2522749 GCF_000296735.1 Chrysochloris asiatica | reverse complement strand
GGTTGATGATGCATGGAGGGGATTGTAACCATGGCAATGAAACGATATATGATAGGATAAATGTAAAGCTAATGTTCTCCCATGTAAACCATCACATAATTCACAATAAAACATTAATATATATAATAGATATATAATTTTACTACTGTATCAGTCAAGATAAAACAGGTTTTGCTGCAATTATAAATAACCTCCCTTTCCTTCTCCAATCTCAGTGATTTAACACAACAGAGGTTTGTTAGTTTGACCAATGCAGGTTTGCAGGGGGCTCTGCTCAGCACTCAAAGGTCTGGTACTACCACCACCTTACAATATTGCCACGTCAGCACTAAACTCTAGGGTTTGCCCTGGCACGGTAAGAGAATAAGAAACTCGTGCACCACCTTGTAGATGTTTCTTCCCTAAAGTGCCACTCCATATTTGTTTTATATTTATTTTTTATTGTGGTAAGTATATGACAGAGCTCCAAAAGTTCCTGGGAAAATTCTGTTATCTTTTAATTCCATTTCCCAGAAACTTTTTGAAGACTCCTGAGATAGGTAACAGAACATTTGCCATTTCTATAATCTTCACGTGCACAATTTCAACCATTATCATGACCTGTTCCTGAATTTTTCCATCATCCTTAATAGAAGCTCAGTGTTCCCTAACCATTGTGTCTTTCTTCCACCTTCCTTGCCACCCACCCCTTGTAATGACTAATAATTTGGGTTTTTATACATTTGCCTATTGGGATCATACAGTATCTGTCCTGTGACTGACTTATTTCACTCAGCATTATGTTTTTAAGATTCATCCATAGCATGGTATATGACATTCCACACATTTACTGACATTTCCTTGACCAAAGCTGTTCTCATGGGTATCTCTAATTTCAAGAGTGTCTCCTAAGCTTGAGAGGAGAATCTGCAGTCTTACCGAGCATGAATAGTGCTACTACAATCACATATAAGAGGGCTTCAAAAAGTTCATGGAAAATGGAATTAAATGATAATGGGATTTCCCGTGAATTCTTTGAAGTTAGTTGCCACCTGTGTATGGATGTGTAAAAAATATGTTGCTAAATTTAGCTGCTTATGAGCTTCATAAAAAGGGCATCATGTTGTTTGTGGTCTTCTGAGACTTACTTTTTCACTCAACATTATGTTGCTGAGGTTCATCCATTCACTGTCTGTAGCTGCAGCTTGTTCAAGCTCACTGCAGAACAGGATTTCACTGAATGACTCTCACCCCATGTATCCATTTTCTTTTCAGCAAACATTTGGAGTATTCCTAATTTTTTGCTATTATGAACACTGCTGCTGAGAACAGTCTCTTCCTGAAACTTCACTTGGATTTCATCATTCCCAGATGTAGGTTTTGAGATGCTCAAAGTTCACCAAGAATTCTGTGCAGTTCCTGCCCTAGAACTCAGGTAGCCTGACATCCTCTGTAATGCCTCTTTCCCTTCCTGTAGTCCTCTGAGCCACGGATTAGTGAGCAAAGATACACAGCTCTCTGGTGTGCGTGTATGTTCTTGAAGCTCTGGCCTTACAACAGAAGGCAGGGCTCTTGCCCCATTTTATAGCTATAGACAGAGTGTTGGTACCCAAATCCCTCCTTCCTTAAGTTTTGACAATGAACCACACTGTGCTGGGTGATGGAGAGACAAAGAATAACTCATTATACAACCAACCCACTAAACCAAACTCACTGGCACTGGGTTGATGTTGACTCATAGTGACCCATTTAGAGAGGATTTCCAGGACTCTAAGGAGTCCTGGTGTGGTGCTGTGGGTTAATGCATCAGATTGCAAAGCCGTTTGAACTGCAAGGTCGGTGGTTCAAGCTCACCAGCTGCTCCTCGGAAACCCTGTATAGGGTTGCTATGGGTGGGATCTGACTTGACAGCACTTCACAACAACAAGTCTCTACCAGACCAGACATCCTCATTTTCCTCCTGAGGAGCACTTGGCGGGTTTGAACCATGGACCTTTCACACAGCAGACATTTATTCATTTTCTTTTGTGTGCAAAAGCTGGAACCACAAAGACAAAGGACCTGCCCTTTAGGGGCTCCCAGTCTATTTGAGGAAGCAGGGACAAAAACCAGACAATGACTGTATTTGATTATGTGTAAGATGCCCAGGTGTGTGTAAGTCTCAATGTGTGTGTAAGACATTTCAAAGAGCTAAAGCATTTTTAGTTATATATACAATGAGCGTGATTTTAAGTATATTATTTATGTAAATCCAGCGTCTTCTATCCTGCAATGGAATAGAAAACTAGATCTTGAATGGCGGATTATCATTTTTATGGATCATAAGGTTCCTAAGCTAATATCCATGCTTTAAATTCTTCTCGCTGGGGCCATTAAAAAATTCCCCTAGAGAGACTGGGTAGCAGCTACAGCTTTCAGCCACTCTTTTGATTTTCTTCAAGTTCTTATCTTCGTGTTCTTTCTTTTTCTCCCCCCTCAGTTGCTGGTGGACCAAAATATCACTGCATCCTCCTGGGAAGTTAATATTAAGACTGACCCTAATGTTAAAGAAATGCTTCCACTGCTTTTGAGCCAAGGCTTACACTGAAACTTAAAATGCTGGGAAAATAGCTCAAATTCGACCTCGATTTAGGGATGTGGCTTGTGGTTTGTTATTGTGACTTTAATTAAGAAGACCTGAAGCTGTTCCACGGGGAAAAAAGATGAGGCTTTCTGCTCCTGTAAAGATTTACAGCCTCAGAAGCCCTATGCAGGGTCATTATGAGTCGGAACTGACTCCACGGCACATAACTGCCACCACCACCATGAAATGGCAGGAGCTCTGGTAGCTTAGTGGGTTACACATTGGGCTGCTACCAATACGGAAAGCAGTTTGAATACACTGCTTTGTACTCCCATAAAGATTTTCAGTCTCAGAAACCTTATACAGGAGTTGGTACTGACTTAACAGCACACAACCACTACCACCACCACAGGAAATGGAGGGCCCCTGGTGGCACAGTAGAGTAAGCACTGGGCTGCTTATCAAAAGGTCAAATTCACCAGCTGCTATTTGGGACTGTTTCTGGAAAGAATTACAGCCACGAAGACTCCTTGGCTTCATCTTAAAAACAAATTTGGGTTTTCAGATAGTTACTAAGGTTGGTGTTACCTGATACCTCCTCCCACACTATACCAGGTAGAATCCTTCTAACGTTACTTATAAAATTATAATTCCTGTATTTCACTGAATGTAATGGCAATGTTGTTGTTAAGTGCCTTGGAGTTGGTTCCAATTCATAGCGATCCTGTATAGGGTTTCTGAGGAGCAGCTGGTGGATTTGAACTGCCGATCTTGTGGTTAGAAATCCAGTGCTTATCCTACAGCACCACACCAGGAGTTCAAAAACTAATACAAATGCTCAGCACTATTGTTGGTAAGTACCGTCGAGTCAGTTCCAACTCATAGGGACCCTGTATAGTGTTTCTGAGAAGCAGCTGGTAGGTTTGAACTGCCAGTCTTGTGGTTAGTAGTCCAATGTTTATCCTGCAAGCATCACATCAGCACCACCTAATGACAATAGCAGTGACAGAAACAAACAAAATTCAAAGTATACCTTTAAATGACAATAGCTCATGCCGATATAAAATCATGTGATTAAAAAAAATCATTGTAATTGGGTAATAATGAGAGAGCTCTTACCAGAGTGCATTGTTGTGGTTGTTAAGTGTCGTGAAGTCAGTTCTAACCCATAGCGACCCTGTATAGGATTTCCAAGGAGCAGCTGGTGAGCTTGAACCACCAACCTTGCAGTTCAAATGGCTTTGCAGTCTGGTGCATTAACACACAGCGCCACACCAGGACTCAACAGAAAGTTAAAAAGTACATTGTTGTTGTTGTTATGTGCCATCGAGTCGGTTCCGACCCATAGTGACCCTGTATAGGGTTTCCGAGGGTGTAAATCTTTACGGGAGTAGAAAGCCTCATCTTTCTCCCGCGGAGCGGCTGGTAGTTTCTAACCGCTGACCTTAAGGTTCGCAGCCCGATTTGTAACCACTACGCTACCAGAGCTCCTTAAAAAGTACATTAGCCAAGAGCTTTAGCTTTTTTTGGTAGATTGCTACTTATAAGCTGAGGTTATGACAAAAACAGATTTTTGTTGTTATACCTAGCTAACCAAAAATAAATAAGTAAATAGGTAAATAACATAAACCAGCAAACCCACTGCTATGGAGGCCATTCCATTCATAGAGACCCTATAGGACAGAACAGACCTGCTCCATAGGGTTTCCAAAGCTGTCAATCTTTGTGGAATCAGACAGCCTCATCTTTTTCCTGTGGAGCTGCTGCTGGGTCCAAACCACCGAACTTCCAGTTAGCAGCCCAATGCTTAACTCACTGTGCCACCAGGGATCCTTTTTATAACTCACTGGTGGTGGTGGTGGTTATGTGCCGTGGAGTTGGTTTTGACTCATAGCGACCCTGTATAGGGTTTCTGAGGCTGTGAATCTTTACGGGAGCAGAAAGCCTCATCTTTCTCCCGCAGAACAGTTGGTAATTTCAAACTGCTGACCTTGAAACTAGCAGCCTGATTCGTAACCACTACGCTACCAGAGCTCTTTTATAACTAACTACAGGAATGTTTCTATAGAAAAGAATAAATTTTGCTGAAACACTGCATGCACACAGATTTTTATAGACAACCGTTTTGGCGTCACCTCTCTGACATTGTCACCAGGTGCAGTCTGCATCCCTCATACCTCTGTTACAGTAAGATATGTCAGTGCAGGTATCTGAATGTAGGCAGCCCAGGAGATGAGGGCTCCCAGAGGTGGGCGGGTTTAACTCTGCGGTGTAGTTGAAACATGGCTGGGGAGAAACCATGAAGAAACTGGAGCTTAAGTAGAATCTTGAAGGATCAGCTGGTGTTTATCAGGCAGAGAATTCCAGGCAAAAGGAATAGCAGAGGTGTGATCGGACATGGTGCCCACAGGAGGCAGCAAGTCGTTTGCAGTGGCTAGGACTCTGGTGGAAGGACATTGCCAGGGATGAGGTGGAAAGATGACAGAGGTGTGCATGGCATGTGATGACATTTTGACATTTTTTTCTGGAAGCATTGTCATGCTGGGCTGGATTTCACGTAGGAGGATGACAGAGGGCCATCTGTGGTTTCACATGCTCTCTGATCCTATGTACTGGAGAAAGGGGAGAAGCTGGAGGCAGAAAGGAGGCTGTGGCAAAGGTTCAGGAATGGAATTAGAATCTTTGTAGACCTGGTGTGGTCTTATCTCACCCAGGAAGAATTCCTATCCCCACAGAAGCCCCTAGGACTCTCCCTATTGAACATCAGTAGCTGAACTGTATTTGCTGCTTCAGGACTGTGTCTCAAGCATTCTGAGGACCCCCAGACAAGGTCCCCAGTTTCTCCTCCCTGTGTCCTCCCCATGACACAGCCCAGTCTGTGGCTGAGGCCTTAGTGGAATCAGAAGTTGGAGCTCAGGGAGAAGGGTGACCCCCCAGACATCACTGGCAAATGTGGTTCTGGAAGCCCCTGCCTCCTTTTCTCTCGAGCCTTTCCATGGGTCAGGCTGTCGCCACCCCCACCCACCACATTCCTGAGCCCAGGGTTGAAGGAGGCAAAACAAGCCCCAGGGGTGTCGATAACAGGGTTATACTCCAGCGGGATGAGACTGAGCTCTCTGGAGTCCCATAGCATTTTCCGAGCCCCGGCCACTTTATTACCATATCGCTGAGTGATGGGACTCGGGGGAGCTGTGGTTCTAGAAGCCGCTCGTGCTGCCGCTGCCTGCTTGCCATTGATCAAGCTACAATTGAGCTGAGCAAATTCATGCCGCTTCCTGCCACCCAGAGTTCTGTTCTCTCCATTGTCTTCCTCTCTCTTCTGCTCCTCACGCTTCCCCTCTGGGCAGTGAAGATTCGGTCCCCATCCCATGTGGGTCCCAGGAGTGTGAGGTATAGGGAGCTGATACTGACCTTGAAGCCTGCAGACTTGGGTTTTAGACTCAAAATTGCTTTCTCCTCACTGTGTGTGACCTTGGGCAGGTGCCTCACCTTCTCTGGGCCTCAGATTCCAGTTATGCATTGAAGTTCAGCTCTGATTGCTCTGACATTTTATTTTTTAAGATTGCATTGCAAATTATGTAGTGTTTTCTTCAAAGATTGTGAGAGTGTGAGGGACTGAGGTGGGACAGAGGCAAGCAAAGCATTGTTTTCCCTCCACTACACAGGAACCCCAGGCAAAGAGGGCACATTCTTTTTCTTTCTGGGGAGCGTATTACTAGAGACGGACCAGTGGGCTGGCTGGTGACTATCTTCAAGGCTGGTTTAGCATCCAACATATTAGATGAATTTATGGCAGTATATGAGTCCTGGTGTGGCGCTGTGTGTTAATGTGCTGGATTGCAAGGTTGATTTGAACCGCAAGGTTGGAGGTTCAAGCTCATCAGCCGCTCCTCAGAAACCCTATACAGGGTCTCTATGAGTCAGAACTGTCTCAATGGCACTTAACAACAACAATGATACAATCTCGACTCAATAAATGCTGAGCGGCTCAGCTAGGGAGGTAAATGGCAGGGCAAGCCAAACAATGAATCTCATAAGTTATCCCCTGCAGTCCCCTGCTCTAATTGTGCCCATCTCAGATGGCTGGATGTCTGTCATGCTCTAGAAGCTCTCTGGGGAAGGACATTTCACAGATGAAGGAATTCACCAGTCTAGGGTTTTATGACAACAATATTGGGCTAAGTCATTCTAGTGAGAAAGTGTCAATGATTTACTTTTCTTCAGAAGTAGATGGAGATACTAATTAAAGAATACTGGGCCTGGTGATACTGTAGGCTAAGAACTGAATTGCTAACCAAAAGATCGGCAGTTTAAACTCACCAGAAACTCTGTGAGAGAAAGATGAGGCC
>NW_006408610.1:2506785-2514465 GCF_000296735.1 Chrysochloris asiatica | reverse complement strand
TTATACCACGAATAACCTTAGCTGGGAGTGTAATCTGGATATATTGGGTCTTATTTCCCTTAAGCGATCTTCCTTTCTCTTATGAGCTTCTGCCTACCTGCTGAAGCAGTTGCTGGTCTTCTAAGACAGTCCTCCCCATCGTCTGCTGTAAAAGTGAGCCTCAGACACCAGAGCCCTGACAATGGCTCAGCTTTACCTGGTCCTAAGGTTTAACATTCCCCTAGGGAGAATGAGGTTGGACTGCTAGGTACTGTCACCTGGGGACTTTGGATTCCCTCATCCCTGGCATCTTGAATGAGGTCACCACATCATAGGTCCCAGGAAGGATACTTCAAGGAAAAATAATATACAATTCCCCTACAATTTGGGGTGGCTTGGGGAGACATGGAAAAACTTGGGTGATGGGGTGAGAGTTTTGAGTTCTATTTTGAGCTCTTCCACTGTTACGGATTGAATTGTATTCTTACAGTACATGTGCTGGAATCCTAACTCAATTCCTATGGACGTAATCTCACTTAGAAATAGAGTTTTCTTTGTTATGCTAATAAGTATGAATCAGTGCAAGGTGTGTTCTAAACCAAATCACTTTTTTTTTTTTTTTTTAATTTAAGGTTTTTATTGTGGATTGAGTGAAAGTTTACAGGGCACATCATCAGTTTCACATTCAACAATTCATATAACTTGTTTCATTACATTGATTATAATCCCTGCCGTATACCATCAGTTAAAAGCATTTTTCTCTATCCACTTTTGCTTTTTAAAAAACACACAAATAAAAAACCCCACTCAGGCATATATAATAATTTACATCTCCAAAGGGCACATTCTGCAATTCTGCTCCTGGCTACCAGTTCTTAGTAAACCAAATCACTTTTGAGCTGTGGTATTTCTGTTACAGCATCACTAAGAAAATAAAAGAACTATTGCTGGATTGCAGACAAGTCTTGATGCCTGTCTCAGTGATAACCCTTCCCTGACACTTCACTGGGTACTGAAAGGATAAAAATGAGGTCCTAAAAGAATTTGGCAAATATTTCTACTCATACACTCCCTGATCAAAATATTGGGTTTAAAGTCCTTTACCAAACCTACTGGAAAAAAAAAAAAAAATCAGATGGGAATACCCAAACACATTATAACTAACTTTCAAAGCAGACAAAATCAGAATGAAAACTTTCAATCTCTTAAAGAAGAAGCACTGCAGAGCGGATGGATAGAAGAAGTAATTTGACTATTGTACTTCTCAGTTACTTTTTATGTCCAATTTAAAACATTGTTGGCATATTATTGATTGTTTTCTTCTTTCTACTTTTTTGGGGGGATTATCCTTTAAAAATTTTTTCTTCCTTTTTGAGTTAAACATTCAATGTGTTTAAATCTTTTCCATATTTTGATAAATTAATTTAAGGCTATGCATGTACTTGAAATGTTGCTTTAGCTGCATCTCACAAACTATAAATTTAATTTCTATATTTTAGTGGTTACTCTTACATTTTAATATAAACATTTAATTGTAAGTTCTTCTAACCCAAAACTCAAGTTATGCAGTTTCTTGATCATCTTTGTTCAGAAGGTCACATTTGATGTCTAAAATCTTGACTATATTTCCCCCACTACCAAGTACAATTTTAGATTATTGCAATTATTATTATTTTATGGTCAGTGGCTCAGGTTACTAATGTATTTTTTCTACCAATTCCTGCTTTCATTTTTGTTTTTATATCCCATGTTTCTCCTAGGGTTCACTTTCATTTTGTTGACATATGTTCTTTAAGACTTCTTTCAGTGAAGATCTCTTGGGTGCAAACTCTTTTAGTCTTTATGTATGAAAAAGGTTTTATTTTGCTTTTAATCTTGAATGATTGCTTTGCTGCAAATGGAGTTTTAGGTTGCCTATTTTTTACCCTCAGCACTTTGAAGCCACTGTCCCATGCTCTTCTGACCTCTTTTCTTGCTGATGAGAGGTCTGCACCAGTCTCTTTGTCATTCTTGGGTAAATGAAGGTTTTTTTTTTCTCTCTCTCAGAGAGCCTTTAAATTTTTGTCTTCATCTTTGATGTTCTGTAGTTGTATGAAAATTTATCTAGATATGATTTTGTTGCACTTATGGATGGTGCCAGGCACTCAATATTTGCATAACTTTCGGTCTGAAAATGTCTGTCTTGCATTTATTCTGAGAAATGATTAACCTTTACAATATTTGACTTTTGTTTCTCTTTTTCTGGTACTCCGATTAGGTGTTTGCTGGAATCTTTCAATTTATCTTCTATTCTTCTTAATAAATCTTTCATATTTTCTATCTTGTTCTCTTTGTGGTGTGTTGTAGGCAAATTCCTAAGTACTGGCTTTCAGTGTATAATTTTCTCTTTGGCTATATCTAGTTGAGCATTTAATGAGTTTTGGGTTTTTTTTTAGTTACTGTATATATATTTTTTAATTCCCAGGATTTCCACTTTCTAAAATATCTACCTATTTTTATTACATTTTTGCCTATTTTGATTATATATTTTTACAGATGCTTCAGCTCTTTAGAGTTTCTAAAGAAAGCTATATTAAGTCATCTTAAAACAGTTTTATTGTTTCCTTTTGACTGAAATAAATTCATCTTCTAATGGTTAATTTTTCTTTAGCATCATTTTGATGATAATTAAAATGAAAGGCTTGCTTTGCAAAATTTACAAGCACATCTTGAGGGGAAATTTTCTTTGTTCTCTCATCCCTCTAACAAGTGGATTTGCTGCCCCTTGGAGACCCCAGTGCAAAACCAGGTCTTAAATCAGGTCTGACACTTTGTATTATTGTCTAAAATCATGATTATGGAGTCCTGGTGTGACACTATGGGTTAATGGGCTGGGATGCAATGTTGGCTTGAAACGCAAGGTTGGCGGTACAAGCTTACCAGCCGCTCCTTGGAAACCCTATATGGGGTCACTTGGATCACAACACAGCAACAATATATATAAGTTGGACTTCTGGTGTGGCACAATGGGTTAATGCATTAGACTGCAAAATTGGTTTGAACCGCAAAGTCAGAGGTTCAAGCTCTCCAGCTACTCTTCAGAAACCCTATACAGTGTCACTATGGATCAGAATCCACTTAGCAGCACTTAACAACAACAATATCTTGATTATATCTTTTTAAAATACTGTGCTCGGCAGCTCCCTCTCTTGGTGATTTTGCAGACATTGTAAATCTGTTCCCTGAGTCAGTTTGTGGTTGGCCCAGGTTCTAGAGTTGCTGAATCAGTTTCCTTCAGGCATCTTTATTTCTTTCTTTCTCTTTTATATTTTTTCTCTCACTGTTACAGGTTTGCCACAAAGTGGCAGGGGTAAGTGGTGGAGCTAGACCATAAGTTCAGCGAATCATCCTGACATCCAATTGCTTCGAATATAGGGACTTCAGTATTAATACAACCATAGCAACATTTTTCTAGATGTTGAACAGCAAGTGACCAAGACCTTTAGATGCTACATGGTTCTGGTAGCATAGTGGTTACGAGTCGGGCTGCTAACCTCAAGGTCAGCAGTTTGAAACTACCAGCAGTTCCATGGGAGAAAGATGAAGTTTTCTGCTCCCATAAAGATTTACAGACTCGGAAACCCTATACAGAGTCACTATGAGTAGAAACCAACTCCATGGCACACAACCACAACAACTTTTTGTTTAAGTGTTGAACAGCTAGTGACCAACACCTTTAGATGTTATGACATGGTGTCATTCCTGCCTGCTCTGGGCTCATGGGGCAGTGGGGCTTGATACTGCAGGGTCAGCCCTACTTAAGTGCTAAGCCATCAGTACTAAGCCTGGGTTATACCGGAAGCTGCTATCTGCTCACAGCCTCAGTTTTCACCCACCTCCCCATCATTCATGTGGGCCATGCCTGCCTCCCTCTCTGTCTTATATTGGTTCTATTGGTTCTCTGTAAGTGCTGGGGCTGGGCCCTGGACCTTGGCTTTTTGGCTTCTGCCCTCCTTCATCTTCCCTTCTTGGCTCAGTCCCATCTGGGGCAGGATGTTGCTCACAGGATCACTTGGCCATGATGACTTGGACTTGTAGAGACCCTGAAGACCAGGATTATAGTGTGCCTGGCCAGAAGCCCCGACAGACATATATACATACATGTACATATACTTAAATATGAGGCCAAGTATTGTTACTAGGGTTCCGGTTTATGCATGCACTGGTTTATTCTAAACTATGTGTGTTTATACATATCTCTGCCATCAGTGGGTGGCTGTGGACAAATTCTCTGAGAAATATATCGAGAGGTGTGGTGTGGAACTGTAGGATAAGCACTCGACCACTAGGTTGGTTTGAACTGCAAGGTTGATGCTTCAACTGCAAGGTTGATGCTTCAAATCCACCAGCTGTTCCTTGGAAACCCTATATAAAGTGGAAACAGACTTGATGGCACTTAACAGCAATAATAATCTCATTAGGATGCCTTCAAAAAAAGGTCCAGTCAAGACTTTGACTTCCAAGGTGATCTGAGGGGCCAGTTAGATTCAAGGCAGAGACGTCGACTGAGAAGGTTATGGATTCTGTTTTGGGGGATTTCAAAAAAGTCATCTTGATAGATTTCCCCAAGGGTACAGGATGATCATGGGGGCTTATTAGGGAGAAGTTCTAAGAAAATTGAAAACTGTATTGGTAAGAAAAAGGCCAGGAAAGTTGTGCCAAGGAATTTTTTCATCACATCAATGCACCTGATCATTCTTCTCCAGGGACTGGAAGACTGTAAGAAGTGATGCATTTCAGTTATGGTGTTGATATTTTTTTATGTTCTAAAAGTACCATGGACTTCTAGAAGAACAAACAAATCTGTTTTGGAAGAAGTGCCGCCAGAATGCTCCTTAGAAGCATGGATGGCCAGACTTCATCTCTCATACTTTGGACATGTTATCAGGAGGTGTTAGTCCCTGAAGAAGGACTTCATGCTTGGTAAAGTGGAGGGTCAGTGAAAAAGAGGAAGACCCCAATGGCATCCACACCCTTGCCAACCCTTGCACTTGAGAGCAGCATTTCTTACCCTATATTGTGCATTCAAATCACTAGGAATATCAAAAGACAGACTCTGCTTCAGCTGAGAGTCTGTATTTCCAGCAGGCTCCCAAGTGAGGCCGAATCTGCTGGTCTGTGGACCACATGTGAGAAGGAAACTTACTAGGGAACTTGGCCAAGTCACACATGTCCTAAGGGGCTGCCCTGAAACCCACATCTGTCCAACACCAAGGTGTGTGTGGTTCCCATATAGGCTCCTGCAATCCAAACCCGTATTTCAAGGGTGGGGAAGGGAGAGTTGGAGGCTTCAATTGGAGAGAGAGGGAAGGCTTTGGTCAGGGAGGGGGCTGCTTTCTCCAGGCCCACCATCCACCTCGAGGTTTCATGAAGAAGAGAGGATGGAACTTCCTCCTGAGTAATGAAGTTCCACAGTCAGGCAGACATCATTGGGTCTGTTGGAAAAATTAATTTTTTAATTAAAAACATCTTTTTTTTTTTTTTTTCCCCTGCTTCTTTCCCCTTTGCTTTAATGTCTCAGTCTGGAGTAATTATGAGTTGCTCTGGGGAGACTGAACCTTAGAAAAATTGTTGGTGCAACTGCTGAGGAATTTATCTGATTAACTTGGACTCAGTCTTTGAAAAAAAGAAAAAAAGTAAGTAAAAAGAAAAAAGACGGAGGGAGAGCACCAGCTAGTTTCTCAGTCACCTTCTGGCGCAAAACTTAATCACAGCATCTACGAGGCCAGGTGGGCTCTGGGCCCTGGTTCCTTCAGGCCAGTCTGTGAGCAAGACAGGGAGGAAAGAACTCAACTTATTTTCTCAGCTATGCCCAGAGCCCCCAAGCCCCGTCTGCCCTGGGGCCTTGATAATGTCACTTTGATGGGTCCCAACTGGGAGGTGGTGTCTTAGGCTGGGTTCCTGAAAAGGAGCTTTACTAAGGGTGTGTTTCCGAGTGGTACCCATAGGAAGTAGTGCAGGGCCAGAAGTCAGGCCAAAACAGTGGCTTCAGCTGAGGTCTCACTCCAGCCTGATCCCTTGGGAAGCTCAGGAGTGTTAAATGTTGTTGTTGTTTTTCAGTGCTTTCCAGCCAGGTCCTACTCATAGTGACCTTGTCTAGGGTTTCCGTGGAGCAGCTGGTGAATTTGAACCGCTGATCTTGAGGTTAGCAGTCCAGTGCTTATCCTACAGTGTCAGAAATATGAATGGCACCAGAGAATTGTCAGTAGGTAAAGGGGTATGCTTTTGTTCCTGCCAGTCAATTGTCAGTAGGTAAAGGGGTATGCTTTTGTTCCTGCCAGTCATGGACTGTGGGTTGCCCCTGGGATGGGGCGGGGGATTCCTAGGCCTTCCCTGGTAAGGTGGGTCCCTTGGCTGAGGGCATTCTCCAGAGAAGGAGGCAGCTGGGAGTTGTTGGTTAGCAGTGAGCTCTCACAGCAAGTTGGGACGAAGGGGGCGACTGGTATAAGAGATCTGGGTGGGGCCCCAACAACACCTATTACTGGAGAGTTGGAAGGGTAGTCTGGTTGGGCTGGTGAAAAATGCATGGATTCAAGAGTAGCTCAGAGTTTTACGACTTGATAGTTAAAGAGTCGATAGGACTGAATGAGGGAGTGATAACGAATGAGTGACAAGGTGACTCCCAGATTATCTGCTTCTGTAATTGGGTGGCTGGGGTGCCAGGCTCTAAGAAGGAGAGTAGACCTGTGCTGGGGCAGGTGATTTGTCATCTGGACATAGGAGAGATCCAGATGGAAGTGTTGGGTAGCAGCTGAGTGTGCCAGGTTGGCACAGAGATGGGAGAGAGTGGTGTGTGTGCACCGAGCCTTGGTGAACCCTATGAGTTGGGGTTGGCAGAAAACAGGGAGCCCAAGAGGCACCTTGAAAAGGCACAGCCAGAAAGGCAGGAGGAAAACCAGACAGGGTGGGGTCTCTAAAGCCACCCCGCCCTTCTTCTGATTTCCTAGGTATTTGGCCTCAGTTATCAGCTGTCCCTTCTGTCAGTGAGACTTTTCAGATGAAGGAGACATATGCCTATTTGACTAGTGCCACAACCCCAACACTTGTCATATCCCCTAGCAATAGTATGTGCTCAATAAATCTTTGATATAAAACATACTAGCTGACACTCAAATAGTACCTGTCTTGCACCAAGCACTGTATTACTTCTATGAGGAAGGTGATCTATATTGTTGTTGTTATGCACTGTCGAGTCGATTCCTTCCCATAGCGGCTTTGCATAGGATTTATGAGAAGCAGCTGGTGGGTTTGAACTGCAACCCTATGTTTCATGGACCAGTGCTAATCCTACAGTGCCACACTAGGATATATATATATATTTATTGTTGTTGTTGTTGTTGTCAGGTGCCATCAAGTCAGAACCGACTCATAGCGACCCCATGTACAGCAGAATGAAACAATGTCCAATCCTGGGCCAACCTCACTACCACTGCCACACTTGACGCCATCAATGATGCCACCTGACCAATCCATCTTGTTGGGGGTCTTCCTTTCTTTCTCTGACCCTCCACCTTACCCAGCATGATATCCTTCTCCAGCGACTGTTCCCTCCTGACAATATGCCCAAAATATGAGAGACGAACTTCAGCCATCCTGGCCTCCAAGGAGCATTCTGGCTGCACTTCTTCCAAAACAGATCCATTGGTTCTTTTGGCAGTCCAT